>NC_049234.1:902643-1203524 GCF_011100685.1 Canis lupus familiaris
CTTTTCTTTCATATCTTCTGGTCTTCCTGCATTGGTTAGAAACTTCTCCCCAACTTCTAAATTATACATTCACTGTAGGATTATTTTTTCATTTGTTTTTGGTACATCTAAAATTTATTTAAGTATTAAAACAAACTGAAGATTCCATTTTCTCTTGTGTACATCTCTTGACATTATGATTATCATTTTCCTAGTAAATTAACATTTTTACCTTTACCAATTAAATTCCCATTTATACTCGAATCTATTTCTGACCTCTATGTTTATAAAACATATGTCAGTGCCATACTATTTTGATTAACGTGACATTAGAGTATCTTTTCATATCTGGAATGGCTATTTACTCCTAATTCCTTTTTTTTTCTTAATTTTTTGGTTATGAAACATTAATGTTATTTTACTCAATTCCTACATAAACTCTGATGGAATTTCTTTTTTTTTAAATATTTAATTAATTAATTAATTAATGATAGTCACAGAGAGAGAGAGAGGCAGAGACACAGGCAGAGGGAGAAGCAAGCTCCATGCACCAGGAGCCCGATGTGGGATTCGATCCCGGGTCTCCAGGATTGCGCCCTGGGCCAAAGGCAGGTGCTAAACCACTGCGCCACCCAGGGATCTCTCTGATGGAATTTCTATCTGAAGTATGATAAATATTTTTCTATTATTTTTAGAGAAGAAGGAATTATGACTTAGTTCTTAGATGCCAACACACAACCATAAGAATTGGGAATGTATTTTATAAAATCAGCAAGCTTTTTTTTATTTCAGTTACAAATGAAAACCATAGTGAAAAAAAAAAAAAAAAGAAAAGAAAACCATAGTGAGACACTACTATTCCCATGTTAGGGTGGCCAAAATTGAAAAGAAAATACATGTGACAGCAAGGATAAGGTTTTCAATGAGATTTTATAGCTTTTTTCATACTGAACTGTACTTCTTACAAAATTCATTCCTAAGTATTTTCTAGTTTCTAAAACTACTCCGAATTATCTTTTCTAATTTCCCTTTAGATTATCATTATTGAGAAAGTTATTAATTCCTGTGTATTTATACAGCTGTTTACCAAACGCTCTTCTTAATTCTATTAATCTTTTACTGGTATCTTTTGAAATATTTAGCCACACAATAATGCCAATAAAGCAAAATTCATTTTTTCTTTTATTCTCTAATTTATACTAATTGTCCCATTATTTTGTCTTACTGAACATGTTAGAACATACAAAACACTGGATAATAATTATAGGGGGCTTAACTATTATCAGAGATAGTTTAGCATTTCACTAAATGTTAAAATAATATATGTTTTTTTGTTTTTTATGCACTTTATTACATTTATGCATTTTGGAAAAGCTGTTGAATTTTATCAAACCTTTTTTTTTTAGCATCTATCGATATAACTAACTTTCTTTTTTCAATTTGATGAATCTCATATGTTCTGTTCTTTTCACTCATTCATGGTTTATTACCTAAAGGTTATTAATTAGTTTGTCCTATGCATTTCAAGGATTCTTTAGTGTACTTTCAGTCACTTTATCATTAGTCATTTGGATTTGGTAATATATGTTGAAATGTTCATTGCCTATAACAGTTTCCTCTTCTCTTTATAATATTCTTTGATTCTGATTCAATTGCTCTTTGGAATTTTCTTCAGGTGGAGTATGAGAGATAAGTTCTGTGCTTCTCTGAAATACTGTCCACTCTGACAAGTGAATGAAATATTGGCTGGCTCACTTACTCATTCAAGCATCACAAATTTACACTATGGAACATGCCCGATTGTTGGTACTAGAGATAATCCATGGAAAAAACAGAGTCCTTGCCTTTAAAGAATGTATATTACAATTAAGGGAGACAAAAAAAATGCACATAAATAAATAAATAAATAAATAAATAAATAAATAAATAAAACAGAAATTTATTAAAACCTAAGAACAAACAGTAAGTCTGGGAAGAGAAACTTATGGTGAAGTAGAAGTGCTATTTCATCTATACACAAGTGCATGCATGCACACACAGACAATAATCAAAAAGAATCTCTAATGATGGCAATAATGGTAATGATGGTGACAGCAGTTAATCTGCATACAATGCTAAGTGCCAGGTACTGTGCAAACAACTGAATATATGTCAACTCATCTAAACCTAAACAACTGTATGATATGTTAGTATTAAAATAAAAATTGGGGACGCCTGGGTGGCTCAGAGGTTAAGCGTCTGCCTTCAGCCCAGGGCATGATCCTGGAGAACCAGAATCGACTCCTGCATCCAGCTCCCTGAATGGAGCCTGCTTCTCCCTCTGCCTCTGCCTGTGTCTCTGCATCTCTCTGTGTGTCTTTCATGAATAAATAAAATCATTTAAAAAAAAATAGAATGTTGGAGGGGCAAGATGGCGGAAGAGTAAGGTCCCCAAGTCACCTGTCCCCACCAAATTACCTAGATAACCTTCAAATCATCCTGAAAATCTACGAATTTGGCCTGAGATTTAAAGAGAGATCAGCTGGAATGTTGCAGTGAGAAGAGTTCGCACTTCTATCAAGGTAGGAAGACGGGGGAAAAAGAAATAAAGACACAAAAGGCATCGAAGGGGGAGGGGCCCCGCGAGGAGCCGGGCTGAGGCCGGGGCGAGTGTCCCCAGGACAGGAGAGCCCCGTCCCGGAGGAGCAGGAGCTGCACCAGCCTTCCCGGGGGAAAGGGGCTCGCGGGGAGGTGGAGCAGGACCCAGGAGGGCGGGGATGCCCTCGGGCTCCCGGGGACACTAAAGACACCTGCGCCCCGGGACAGTGCGCCGAGCTCCCTAAGGGCTGCAGCGCGCACGGCGGGACCCGGAGCAGCTCGGGGGGGCTCGGGGGCGGCTCCGCGGAGGGGGCTGCGGGGCGGGAGCCGAATCCAACAGCGCAGGCCCCGCAGCACAGGGCGCCGGGACACAGCCCAGGATCCCGCCTCCCCCGGGACAGGCAGAGGCCGGGAGGGCCCAGGACAGCAAGGACGCTCCTGCCCCAGCTGAGCAGATCAGCGGCCCCGCCCGGAGCCTCCAGGCCCTGCAGACGGAGAGCTCCGGAGCTTACTGTGGGGGCTGACTCCAGGGCTCCAGAGCTGGCCCCGCCACGGTGGTGGTTCCTCCTGCGGCCTCACGGGGTGAACAACCCCCACTGAGCCCTGCACCAGGCAGGGGCACAGCAGCTCCCCCAAGTGCTAACACCTGAAAATCAGCACAACAGGCCCCTCCCCCAGAAGACCAGCTGGACGGACAAGTTCCAGGGGAAGTCAAGGGACTTAGAGTATACAGAATCAGAAGATACTCCTCTGTGGTATTTTTTTTTTCTTTTTGATTTCTGTTTGCTTCCCCCATCCTTTTTTTTCCTTTTTCTTTCTTTTTCCTCTTTTTTTCTTCCTTTTTTCTTTTTTTCTTTTTCTCTTTTCTCTCCTTCTTTCTCTCCTCTCTTTTTCTCCTTTTCCCAATACAACTTGCTTTTGGCCACTCTGCACTAAGCAAAATGACTAGAAGGAAAACCTCACCTCAAAAGAAAGAATCAGAAACAGTCCTCTCTCCCACAGAGTTACAAAATCTGGATTACAATTCAATGTCAGAAAGCCAATTCAGAAGCACTATTATACAACTACTGGTGGCTCTAGAAAAAAGCATAAAGGACTCAAGAGACTTCATGACTGCAGAATTTAGATCTAATCAGGCAGAAATTAAAAGTCAATTGAATGAGATGCAATCCAAACTAGAAGTCCTAACGACGAGGCTTAACGAGGTGGAAGAACGAGTGAGTGACATAGAAGACAAGTTGATGGCAAAGAGGGAAACTGAGGAAAAAAGAGACAAACAATTAAAAGACCATGCGGATAGATTAAGCGAAATAAACGACAACCTGAGGAAAAAAAACCTATGTTTAATTGGGGTTCCTGAGGGTGCCGAAAGGGACAGAGGGCCAGAATACGTATTTGAACAAATTCTAGCTGAAAAGTTTCCTAATCTGGGAAGGGAAACAGGCATTCAGATCCAGGAAATAGAGAGATTCCCCCCACACACACAAAAATCAATAAAAACCGTTCAACACTTCGACATCTAATAGTTAAGCTTGCAAATTCCAAAGATAAAGAGAAGATCCTTAAAGCAGCAAGAGACAAGAAATCCCTGACCTTTATGGGGAGGAGCATTAGGGTAACAGCAGACCTCTCCACAGAGACCTGGCAGGCCAGAAAGGGCTGACAGGATATATTCAGGGTCCTAAATGAGAAGAACATGCAACCAAGAATACTTTATCCAGCAAGGCTCTCGTTCAAAATGGAAGGAGAGATAAAGAGCTTCCAGGACAGGCAGGGACTGAAAGAATATGTGACCTCCAAACCAGCTCTGCAAGAAATTTTAAGGGGGACTCTTAAAATTCCCCTTTAAGAAGAAGTTCAGCGGAACAATCCACAAAAACAAGGACTGAATAGATATCATGATGACACTAAACTCATATCTCTCAATAGTAACTCAGAACGTGAACGGGCTTAATGAACCCATCAAAAGGCTCAGGGCGTCAGACTGGATAAAAAAGCAGGACCCATCTATTTGCTGTCTACAAGAGACTCATTTTAGACAGAAGGACACCTACAGCCTGAAAATAAAAGGTTGGAGAACCATTTACCATTCAAATGGTCCTCAAAAGAAAGCAGGGGTAGCCATCCTCATATCAGATAAACTAAAATTTACCCCAAAGACTGTAGTGAGAGAAGAAGAGGGACACTATATCATACTTAAAGGATCTATCCAACAAGAGGACTTAACAATCCTCAATATATATGCCCCGAATGTGGGAGCTGCCAAATATATAAATCAATTAATAACCAAAGTGAAGAAATACTTAGATAATAATACACTTATATTTGGTGACTTCAATCTAGCTCTTTCTATACTCAATAGGTCTTCTAAGCACAACATCTCCAAAGAAACGAGAGCTTTAAATGATACACCAGACCAGATGGATTTCACAGATATCTACAGAACTTTACATCCAAACTCAACTGAATACACATTCTTCTCAAGTGCACATGGAACTTTCTCCAGAATAGACCACACACTGGGTCACAAATCAGGTCTGAACCAATACCAAAAGATTGGGATCGTCCCCTGCATATTCTCAGACCATAATGCCTTGAAATTAGAACTAAATCACAACAAGAAGTTTGGAAGGACTTAAAACACGTGGAGGTTAAGGACCATCCTGCTAAAAGATGAAAGGGTCAACCAGGAAATTAAGGAAGAATTGAAAAGATTCATGGAAACTAATGAGAATGAAGGTACAACTGTTCAAAATCTTTGGGATGCAGCAAAAGCAGTCCTAAGGGGGAAATACATCGCAATACAAGCATCCTTTCAAAAACTGGAAAGAACTCAAATACACAAGCTAACCTTACACCTAAAGGAGCTAGAGAAAAAAACAGCAAATAGATCCTACACCCAGCAGAAGAAGAGAGTTAATTAAGATTTGAGCAGAACTCAACGAAATCGAGACCAGAAGAACTGTGGAGCAGATCAACAGAACCAGGAGTTGGTTCTTTGAAAGAATTAATAAGATAGATAAATCATTAGCCAGCCTTATTAAAAAGAAGAGAGAGAAGACTCAAATTAATAAAATCATGAATGAGAAAGGAGAGATCACTACCAACACCAAGGAAATACAAACGATTTTAAAAACATATTAGGAGGGATCCCTGGGTGGCGCAGCGGTTTGGCGCCTGCCTTTGGCCCAGGGCGCAATCCTGAAGACCCAGGATCGAATCCCACGTCGGGCTCCCAGTGCATGGAGCCTGCTTCTCCCTCTGCCTGTGTCTCTGCCTCTCTCTCTCTCTCTGTGTGACTATCATAAATAAATAAAAATTTATAAAAAAAAAACATATTAGGAACAGCTATACGCCAATAAATTAGGCAATCTAGAAGAAATGGACGCATTCCTGGGAAGCCACAAACTACCAAAACTGGAATAGGAAGAAACAGAAAACCTGAACAGGCCAATAACTAGGGAGGAAATTGAAGCAATCATCAAAAACCTCCCAAGACACAGAAGTCCGGGGCCAGATGGCTTCCAAGGGGAATTCTATCAAACCTTTAAAGAAGAAACCATACCTATTCTACTAAAGCTGTTCGGAAAGATGGAAAGAGATGGAGTACTTCCAAATTCGTTCTATGAGGCCAGCATCACCTTAATTCCAAAACCAGACAAAGACCCCACCAAAAAGGAGAATTACAGACCAATATCCCTGATGAACATGGATGCAAAAATTCTCAACAAGATACTGGCCAATAGGATCCAACAGTACATTAAGAAAATTATTCACCATGACCAAGTAGGATTTATCCCTGGGACACAAGGCTGGTTCAACACTCGTAAAACAATCAATGTGATTCATCATATCAGCAAGAGAAAAACCAAGAACCATATGATCCTCTCATTAGATGCAGAGAAAGCATTTGACAAAATACAGCATCCATTCCTGATCAAAACTCTTCAGAGTGGAGGGATAGAGGGAACATTCCTCGACATCTTAAAAGCCATCTACGAAAAGCCCACAGCAAATATCATTCTCAGTGGGGAAGCAATGGGAGCCTTTCCCCTAAGATCAGGAACAAGACAGAGATGTCCACTCTCACCACTGCTATTCAACATAGTACTGGAAGTCCTAGCCCTCAGCAATCAGACAACAAAAAGACATTAAAGGCATTCAAATTGGCAAAGAAGAAATCAAACTCTCCATCTTCGCCGATGACATGATACTCTACGTAGAAAACCCAAAAGCCTCCACCCCAAGATTGCTAGAACTCATACAGCAATTTGGTGGCGTGGCAGGATACAAAATCAATGCCCAGAAATTAGTGGCATTTCTATACACTAACAATGAGACTGAAGAAAGAGAAATTAAGGAGTCAATCCCATTTACAATTGCACCCAAAAGCATAAGATACCTAGGAATAAACCTAACGAAAGAGGTAAAGGATCTATACCCTAAAAACTATAGAACACTTCTGAAAGAAATTGAGGAAGACACAAAGAGATGGAAAATATTCCATGCTCATGGACTGGCAGAATTAATATTGTGAAAATGTCAATGTTACCCAGGGCAATATACACGTTTAATGCAATCCCTATCAAAATACCATGGACTTTCTTCAGAGAGTTGGAACAAATTATTTTAAGATTTGTGTGGAATCAGAAAAGACCCCGAATACCCAGGGGAATTTTAAAAAAGAAATCCATATCTGGGGGCATCACAATGCCAGATTTCAGGTTGTACTACAAAGCTGTTGTCATCAAGACAGTGTGGTACTGGCACAAAAACAGACACACAGATCAATGGAACAGAATAGAGAACGCATTAGTGGACCCTGAACTTTATGGTCAACTAATATTCGATAAAGGAGGAAAGACTATCCATTGGAAGAAAGACAGTCTCTTCAATAAATGGTGCTGGGAAAATTGGACATCCACATGCAGAAGAATGAAACTAGACCACTCTCTTTCACCTTTCATTTAGAAAGATCTAAATGTGAGACAAGATTCGATCAAAATCCTAGAGGAGAACACAGGCAACACCCTTTTTGAACTCGGCCACAGTAACTTCTTGCAAGATACATCCACGAAGGCAAAAGAAACAAAAGCAAAAATGAACTATTGGGACTTCATCAAGATAAGAAGCCTTTGCACAGCAAAGGATACAGTCAATAAAACTAAAAGACAACCTACAGAATGGGAGAAGATATTTGCAAATGACGTATCAGATAAAGGGCTAGTTTCCAAGATCTTTAAAGAACTTATTAAACTCAACACCAAAGAAACAAACAATCCAATCATGAAATGGGCAAAAGACATGAACAGAAATCTCACAGAGGAAGACATAGACATGGCCAACATGCATATGAGAATATGCTCTGCATCACTTGCCATCAGGGAAATACAAATCAAAACCACAATGAGATACCACCTCACACCAGTGAGAATGGGGAAAATTAACAAGGCAGGAAACCACAAATGTTGGAGAGGATGCGGAGAAAAGGGAACCCTCCTGCACTGTTGGTGGGAATGTGAACTGGTGCAGCCACTCTGGAAAACTGTGTGGAGGTTCCTCAAACAGTTAAAAATAGACCTGCCCTACGACCCAGCAATTGCACTGTTGGGGATTTACCCCAAAGATTCAGATGCAATGAAACACCGGGACACCTGCACCCCGATGTTTCTAGCAGCAATGTCCACAATAGCCACACTGTGGTAGGAGCCTCGGTGTCCATCGAAAGATGAATGGATAAAGAAGATGTGGTTTATGTATACAATGGAATATTCCTCAGCCATCAGAAACGACAAATACCCACCATTTGTTTCAACGTGGAGGGTATTATGCTGAGTGTAGTAAGTCAGTCGGAGAAGGACAAACATATATGTTCTCATTCATTTGGGGAATATAAATAATAGTGAAAGGGAATATAAGGGAAGGGAGAAGAAATGTGTAGGGAATATCAGAAAGGGAGACAGAACATAAAGACTCCTAACTCTGGGAAACGAACTAGGGGTGGTAGAAAGGGAGGAGGAGGGGGTGGGGGTGAATGCGTGACGGGCACTGAGGGGGGGCACTTGACGGGATGAGCACTGGGTGTTATTCTGTATGTTGGTAAATTGAACACCAATAAAAAATAAATTTAATTAAAAAAATAAAAAATAAATAAAAAATAAATAAATAAATAAATAAATAAATAAATAAATAAATAAAAATGGTATTATATCCTTAGATTTGACCTTAGGTGGCTGAAACAATTCCATATATCTACAGAAAAAGGTTTTAATTAAAATGTTAAGCATTGATCAATTAAAGTGTTTAGAATTAAAATGCTAAAAAAAGTACAGAGAATATGTTATTGTGATTTTAAAAAGACTTCTAAAACTAAACACCAGAATTATACAAAATGAAGAAATAGACACATTCTCAATAAAAAGAAACAAGGCATCTGGGGGGTACAGTCCATTAAGCATCAAACTCTTGGTTTCAGCTTGGGTCGTGATCTCAGGGTCGTGAGTCAAGCCCTGGGTTGGGGAGGGCTGCTTGGAGTCACTGTGGAGTCTGCTTCAGATTCTCTCTTCATCTACCCCTCCCTGCTTGTGCTCTCTCAAATAAATAAATCTTTTAAAAAATAAAAATAGAAGTAGAAATAAGATCAAAATGTCTGTATATTGCCCCACTGTACCAACATGTTACTGGATCCTTTATATGCAATCTCATTGAATTCTATGATTCCAATAAGTCTATTATGTCCATTTTATATCTCAGGAAAGTGAAGTTTAAGAGAATATCTTACCTAAACTTACAAAAGGATAAAAGGGAGAAGAAATAAAAACATGAATTTGTACAAATGACATGATCATAAAGTGATCGTGAGCCACGAACATCAACTTACTACAGGTAATATACATATTCAGCAGAGTTGTAGGATAAAAGATAAATCCAGAAAAGTGCTTTCCTATCCAAGCTGGATTGTACAATGGATAGAAAATGGGCTTTGGAGCCAAATATGCATGATTCAAGTCAAGCAAACTAACCTAAGGAGTTAAGTGAAAAGCATGTGTTGCTGAGATCAGTGTCTACAGGGTTATGTTTACAATAACCCTAGCAGACACCACAGTGACAAAGTTGCTCAGCAACAATAGCAATCTAAAGCAATTCTAAAATACCTGATCAAACAGCTATTCCTGGTTCTGAGAGATCAAAGGCAATCATCTCAACTATGTTAAAAGTTGAGAACCCTAACTCCCTCTAGGCTCCAATTCTCTTCTTCTTTCTCAATAGAAACTACCTTCACCCTCTGTTAACCACCTCACTCTTTTTTCTTCCCTATTTGACTCGTTTTCTTTTTTTTTTTTTTTTAGGGTTTTATTTATTTACTTGACACAGAGTGAGCACAAGCAGAGGAAGTGGCAGGCAGAGTGAGAGTGAGAAGCACCTCATCCAGCTCTCTGCTCCTGTGTCTCTGCCTCTCTCTTGCTCTATGTCTATCATAAATAAATAAAATAAATAAATCTTTTTTTAAATTAATTAATTTATTTATTCGAGAGAGCGAGAGAGAGGCAGAGACACAGGCAGAGAGAAAAGCAGGCTCCATGCAGGAAGCCTGACGTGGGACTCGATCCTGAGTCTCCAGGATCACACCCGGGACTGCAGGCAGCACTAAACCGCTGCACCACTGGGGCTGCCCAAAATAAATAAATCTTTAAAAAAAATTCTTTCATACAATTTTTAATTATTTTACAAAATTCAAGGAATGAAATACAACTTATTTAACACATTTAACAAGTAATCTAAGAAAATTAGTGTCAGAAACAAACTCAGTTATTGCTTTAATGTCCCTCAGCACTATATTTCTTTTCTATTTGGACTTAATAACACCTCACAGATATAAATGATTTACAAAGGAAGGACAAGTCATTGACAGTTTACTATTGTGGGAATCAGAAACCGGTAATTACACAATGCTTTTAATTCTTATCATATTACTAAAATTTAATCAGAAACAGATATCAGCAGCACATTTTGATGTTAATAGTTAACTTTTCTTTCACTTTCATAACAAATTAAGCATTGCTCAGTTGAAAAGTTATAATGTCACAAGCCTTGAGGCAACCTTAGGTGGTTGGTAATCTAATCTAAATAATCTAAACTGGTACAGTGTAGCTTATTTGCTATTGGAAAATAATTTATTGACCTCATTATTGGTAATTACTAAACTGGTAAAGTGCCAGGTTCTTTTAAAATGTCCAATCAGTTAAATATCTGAAGAAACTAATAACTCAAAGATCTCTAAATATATAATTAATATAGCAATATATAAATTAGCAGTACAGCAGCAAAACAGGTGTAAAATATAACCATTAATCTGATTTCCAAAGAACAAATCAGACAAATGTTTTATAGCTCTAAATAAGCTAAAACCTAGAGATAAAGAAATTTAGTGGATGAGAAGGAAAGACATTTATCCGAGGAAGTCATACAGAGGGCCAACAGACACATGAAAAAATGCCCAACTTCACTAATCATCAGGGATATACAAGTCAAAACCACAATGAGATATTATGCTTACACTAGTCAAAATAGCTAGCATCAAAAAAGCAAGAAATAACAAGTTTGGTGAGGATGTGGAGAAGAATGCTCACACATTGTTAGTGGGAATGTAAGTTGGTGCAACCACTGTGGAAAACAGTATTTCTAAAAATGATCCAGTAATTCCCTTACTGAGTATTTATCCAAAGAAAACAAAAACACTAATTCAAAAAGATTTATGTACCTCTGTGCTTACTGCAGCATTAATTACACTAGCCAAGATATGGAAGCAATCCAAGTGTCCACTAATACACAAATGGATAAAGATGCTGTCATATATATTCAGTGAAATATTACTCAGCCATAAAAAAGAATGAGATTTTGCCATTTGAGACAATATGGATGGACCTAGAGAGTATTATGCTAAGTGAAATAAGTCAGAGAAAGACAACATATGATTCACTTATGTGTGGAATCTAAAAAGCAATGAACAAACAAAATAAACAGATTCTATAATAGAGAGAACTGCTGGCTACAGAGAAGAGGCAGATGGGTGGATGTGTGAAATAAATAAAGGAGATTAAAAGGTATAAACTTCCAGTTATAAAATAAGTAAGTTGTGAAAATGAAAAGTACAGCATAGGGAATATAGTCAATAATATTGTAATAATGTTGTATGGTGACAGAGGTGACTACATTTATCATGGTGAGCACTGAATAATGTATAAAACTGTCAAATCATTATGCTGTACACCTGAAACTAATATGACATTGTATGTTAACTACATTTATATTTTTTAAAAATGGGATTTCTATTTCACTCCTAAAATGGAGACAGTGTGGGGCACCTGGATGGCTCACTGGTTGAGCATCTGCCTTTGGCTCAGGTCATGGTCCTGGGGTCCGGGAATCGAGCTTCACATCAGGCTCTCCACGGGGAGCCTGCTTCTCCCTCTGCCTCTGCCTCTGCCTCTCTCTCTGTGTCTCTCATGAATAAATAAATAAAATCTTTTTTAAAAATGGAGACAGTGAAGAGATAAAGAAAATATAAGAAAAGCATCTTTGAAAATAAAATGCTTCAAAACATGTGGTATATGAATTATACTCTATGTGTCATGTATCACAGACATACAGTTACATCTGTAATTTGTTATTTTGCCTCAAGGTGGTTTCTCTTTAAGACTTTATTTGAGAGATAGAGAGAGCGCAGGAGTGGAGAGAAGCGGCAGGGGGAGAGGGAAGGGCCCAATCCCAGGATCTTGAAATCATTACCTGAGCCAAAGGCAGAAACTTTACTTAAAAAAAAAAAAAAAAAGATTTCATTTATTTATTCATGAGAGACCGAGAGAGAGAGAGAGAGAGAGAGGAAGAGATACAGGCAGAGGGAGAAGCAGGCTCCCTGCAGGGAGCCTGATGTGGGACTCGATCCCAGGACCCCGGGATTACAACCTGAGCTGAAGGCAGATGCTCAACCACTGAGCCACCCAGCGTCCCTAAAGGCAGAAGCTTAACCAACTGAGCCACCCAGGTGCCCGTTGGCTCAAACACTAACCTTATCTTGTTCATTTTACATCTCTTGAATCTGTCCCTTTCTATTACCACAACTAATAATACCTTAAATCTAGGTTATCATTTCTCACCTTGATTATCAGAGCTTCCTAGCTGGTCTTCCTAAATCTACCCACTCCACCCTAATTTATTTCCTACACTGCTGCCATTAGTGATGTAACAAAAACAAACAAACAAACAAAAAAAACAAAACAAACAAAAAAAACCCCACAAACAAAAAACAAAACAAAAAACAGATCCTATCACTCTGCTTTAATTTTTCCAGTGGTTCCTCATAATATTCAGGAAAACAAAATTAATATTCCAGGATAAAATGCAGAATGCAGTTCACACAATAAAATTCATACATGATCACTATTTTTCTCTCCAGAATTACTACCACCGTATATATAAATGATCTATATACCGTATATATAAATGATCTATATCCATACTCTATGCTATAACCCTTGGGAACTATTCAGAACCCTGGAATGTTCTATGTTTCCTTTTACACATGCTACTTTCTCTGGTTAGAAAAACTTTATGTTCTACCATCACCTCATCCTCCCTACTCCAGCCAATACTTCCTTTTCTTCAGGACTCAACATCTATAACTACAACCACTCCTACAGAAGCACAAGGATTATTTTTTTATTCTTATTTTTTATCCCTCCATTTACATATTGTACCTGGCACAATGGTAGCAGTTAATAAACATTTGAAAAATATATCAAAGGATGAAGCACATTGTACATTAATAGACTGCTCAATTTGAATTTTCTACAACCACATCAAATATCTGAATTAATAATCTAATAAAACTGAAACACCAAATTAATCTTTAGTAAAAATAAATAATAACATAATATAGTTCTTAATTATTATAGTGCTCATTCTTTAAAATATATTCTTCTATTACAATGAAGCAGGACCCAGTGAAAATATGGAGACTGGTCCCAAAAGCTTTACAATAAAAAAATGAGTTTATTTCAAATTCTAATCCAGAATCCACAATAACTTTGCTGTAAATTAAACAGCAAGACCTGTGATTCAGATGTAGACCTCTATTCTATATGTAGATAAGAGAAATACACTAAATTTGTTTTTATCTTATGGTATAAATTAACAGTATTTGAGGGATTTTTTAATAGTTTTTAAACTGAAAAAGTAAAGCTAACAATTATTAATAGTCTGCAAATATGTTAAATAGGCCTTGAAACCATAAAATTTCCAGTAGACCTAAAAATGTGCTCTATTCCTGGTTATATTTCTAAGGTTAGAGAAAGGTCCCATAGTCTGTAGTACTTTCTCCTTCAGATCCAATTTTTCCTGACATACAAAAGAGAGCTCACAATAATACCTCCCCCCCATCAAACTATTGAAAGGATTAGAATTTATGTAGCGCACTTAGAATTCATGTTTCACACTAGTAAGAGCTGTTTAATTATTACTACTATAATTATTATGAAATTATACTATTTCCACGGCCAGATACAACCTATTAAAAAAACAGGCAAATTTAAACAAAAGAAAGTAGTCTGTAGTCTGTACACCCAATTCTTTCAAAGTAAACCAAAATTTTCCCATATGAATTTTCCTTTGGAAAATACAGAAATAAATCCCACTTGATCAAAGAAACTGCCAAAAGAATACATGCTAATCTAACATAGGTGGTTTAGTTTGCTTATTATAAGACACTCAATTCTGTTCTTTGGACATGGAAAATTAATTATTTTCAGCCACTTGTTTCAGCTGCATGTAAGTCTCAATTACCCACAACCAAAACAGATAGAATAATGACATTTCATGATGTCCCAAAACATGAATTAATAATACAGAGGGGAAAATATAATGCAGACCCTTTTAGAAAAGGTAACATTTGTATCAAGTCTCAACAGTATAAATCTTAATTCATATATCTTGACTCCTCAGAATTTACCAGAAAAAAAAGATTATGCTGCCTTAGAAGAAAAAAAAAAAAAAAGACTCAACTGTCAGTAAATGAAAGTAGGAATACCTTTCCAAGATGATTTTCTAAGTCTAGAAACTTTTCTTATTGCTGTCAATTGCTTTTCTAATTTCTAATTCTAATTCTAATAAAAATTTTAGCATAACTAAGAAAGACAAACCAAAATTACTCAGGGATTTTTACACAAAACTTCCCATTGTGTGTCCTAAACTCTTTTACTCCAAAGTGAATTCACAAACTCTGACAGATGTTTTATAACTCTGTTTAAATATTTAGTCAGTAAAAAGATGAAATAAAAAAACTCAGAATGATTTCATTCTTCTCAAAAACCAGGGTGGTCTATGGGCAATTTTGGTACCAGTGGTGTTGCCGGGGGAACAAAATGAAAACAGGTGCCATCAAATTCAAATTAAAGATTTAGTTCTATTTTAAACCACCTTAAACAATGTTTCCATAAACTTTTTAACTGATACTACTATAAATCTGACAATATTTTATAACAAGAAAAGGATTATAAATTGTCTGTAGACCATCAAATTTTAACTGTAACAAATTTAGACTGATTGGCAACAACACTTCCTTTTAAAAATTTTTTTTCATTAAATATGCAGCATCATTTAAAAAAATGGAATAAATATATAATAAAAGGCAACTCAAAATAAGGAAACAGAATAAGTATAAACTTGGATAGCCTTTTCTGAAAGATTTTACCTTGTTTTGAATCTATTCAGTTTTAAAAACTAAAAATCAAGCACAAAAAAATTATAACTCATAACATAAGAAAAAAGTTTTATAATTAATAAAGTTGTGAAAAGCTTAACTTTTTCTCATAAACCTAATTGTGGCATAAGCTTTATTGTTAAGAACTGAATGAAATTTTTCTCTCTAAAAAATTCCAGTGACTTTTACTTGCTTATTTATTTTTTATTTAAATTCAATTTAGTTAACATATAGTACAGTATTGGTTTCAGGAATAGAATTTAGTGATTGAACACTTACATATAACACCCAGTGCTCATCCCAACAAGTGCCCTCCTTAATATCCATCACCCACTTAGCCAATCCCTCCCCCTACCTCCCCTACCCTCCAGCAAGCCTCAGTTTATTCTCTATATTTAAGAGTCCCTTACAGTTTCCCTGTTTTTATCTTATTTTCTTTTCCTTCCCTTCCCCTATGTTCTTCTGTTTTGTTTCTTAAATTCCACCTACCAGTGAAATCATATTTGTCTTTTTCTGACTTATTTCACTTAGCATAATATACTCTAATTCCATTCACATTGTTGTAAATGGCAAGATTTCATCCTTTTTGATGGTTGAGTAATATTCCATTGTGTAAATATATCACTTCCTCTTTATGGACATTTGGGTGCTTTCCATAATTTGGCTATTGTTGATAGTGCTGGCATAAACATTGGGGTGCACGTGCCCCTTCAAATCAGAATTTTTGTATACTTTGGATAAATACCTAGTAGTGCAATTGCAGGGTCACAGAGTAGTTCTATTTTTAACTTTTTGAGGACTCTCCATACTGTTTTCCAGAATGGCTACACCAATTTGCACTCCCACCATCAGTGCTAAAGGGTTCCCCCTTCTCTGCATCCTTGACAACATCTATTGTTTCCTGAATTGTTAATTTTAGCCATTCTGACAAATGTGAGGTGGTTTCATTGTGGTTTTGACTTGTATTTGCCTGATGATGAGTGACACTGAGCATGGTCATGCGTCTGTTAACCATCTGTATGTCTTCTTTGTTTTTTTTGCGTGTGTTTTTTTTTTTTTAGATTTTATTTATTTATGATAGATAGAGAAAGAGAGACAGAGAGGCAGAGACACAGGCAGAGGGAAAAGCAGGCTCCACGCCGGGAGCCTGACGCGGAACTCGATCCCGGGACTCCAGGATCGCGCCCTGGGCCACAGGCAGGCGCCAAACCTCTGAGCCACCCAGGGATCCCCTGTATGTCTTCTTTGGAAAAGTGTCTATTCATATCTTCTGCCCATTTCTTAACTGGATTATTCATTTTTGGGGTGTTGCATTTGATAAATTATAGATTTTTGGATACTCTTTAACTGAAGTGTCATTTGCAAATACTGGGACCTCATCAAGAAAAAATGCTTCTACACAGTAAAGAGAACAATCATAAAACTAAAAGGCAACCAACAGAATGGGAAAAGTTATTTTAGTATGGAAAAGAATGTAAGTACATGTTTTCTGCTATTAAACAATACTTTTTTTTCCTACTCCCGAAAGAAATAAAGCATGACAATATAAAAGCTAATTGTTTCCTTTTCTATATATTTTATTTACTTACTTGCTAGAGAAAGTAAGAGAAAGAGAGCGCGCGCATGCGCACAAGCAGGGGGGAGGCGCTGGAGGAGAGGGAGAAGCAGACTTCCCATGGAGCAAGGAGCCTGATTGAAGACTAGATCTCAAGACCTTGGGATCATGACCTGAGCCCAAAGGCAGATGCTTAACTGACTGAGCACCCCAGGCACCCAAAAGTTAATTGTTTTTAAAAATACATTACAATATTAAAAGTTTTCTTACTGGTTTATACAGTATCAGGGACAACACAGTATTTTGTTAAAAGTTTTTGGTTTTTTTGTTTTTGTTTCTTTTTAAGGGGGAGAGGAGCAGAAGGAGAGGGAGAGGGACAGAATCATACACAGGCTCCACATCCAGTGCAGAGCCCAACATGAGCCTCAATCTCACAACCCTGAGATTGTGACTTGAGCCAAAATCAAGAGTCTGACACTTAACCAATTGAGCCACCCAGGTGCCCCTATTTTGCTAAAAGTTTTATTCTAAGAAAAGAGCTTAAAAGAAATTTTTAGATAGGTAATATTGCATATAGGTTGATGTTCTGGATAAGAATTACTAAGTCTTTCAGAAAGAATTAAGTGTTTTGTTCTCAAAGATGATTCTCGATATACAGGTAAGAGGAGATAAACATTCTGCAGTATTAAGCAGGAAATAATTTATCTTTGTATCAGTCTTGACACTTGAAAAGTTTTCAAATTTGTAGGGGCATTTCATCGTGCATGGATGAGAGTTCTTTAATTCTGATTATAAATAAATCAGATTCCATTGTCACTTCAAGTCTTTCAGACAGAAAGTTTTATTTTTAGCAGTGTTCTGCAGAAACATAAGTTGGTTCATTAGTGTGTAAGCACAGCTTACAGTCAGCTCCATTAGTTGGATGTTTTCCAATATTTAACCACACTGAGTGTTCTATCAGCTAGTTTTCTAAAAAACTAAAGTTTAAATGTGTATGAAACTAATATTTCTAGTTGAAAATTCTCTCCCATAAAATTATATGCAAAAATAATAGAATCTTTTTTTCAGATTAGCACTTGTAAGTATTTGAATCATAAAATAAAAATACACAGTATTATATAAAGTTGACCAATGTAAAACTTCCTGTACAGTTATGTTAGCTAAAGTTTCAAATAATATCACTTGTGTATAATTATAAAATTACTGTACTGGTCTACTGCTTACTTTGAAAGTGATTAATCAAAGTCAGAGAGAGCCAACCATCAACTGAAGTATGTTTCAAATTTCCTTCTCAGAGAAATGTCAAAAAAAGATGAACCAATTTCACTTTAATTAAAACCTCATTTAGAAATACAAAATAAATGTTTTCTATTTAATTCCAATTATATTTCAATTGTGTCCAGCTTTTAAACTACTTCTGCTACTTGATTACACATGCCAAATTAATCTTATGATTCATATAAAAAGATGTAAAATCAGACTTGTTTGTTATCTAGTTGGTATACAGTATTTTACATCTTATTCTAAATCAATGAATTCATTAACAAAAACATTAACCATAAACAAATTAGTTTCAATTCATTAATGGCTTATTTATCTCTCAAGAAAAATACTTTTTTCTTCAAACTTTTAGAAATCTTTTTTTTACTTCTTTTTTTCTTACATCCTCTACTATCTCATAGGAGCACAACAAATCTACTGGCCTAGATTTTTAATTTTGAATTACTTTCCCAAAAGAATTAGAAGTAACTCTTCCTGCTAGAACCAAGGAATATTATAGCAACTCAATTATAAAGTACCCTACAGTTCTGTGATCCAGGAAAGACTCATCTAATACCAAATGACCATAATGTCAAACCCACAAAATACCCTTAGCTACATTTCAGATGTGTTTATTTGGTTGGCTCAAATGCAGGAAGACTTGTCCTTTGTATAACCTAACATTCCTTGTACATACTTTCAGAGAGTAAGAAGGTAAAGGAATTAAATTCAACTAAAATAATTGCTTTTACTGAAAAGCAGAAATCTTCCAAAAATTGAAGGCAGAAATTTTAGAACACATTTAGAACTTTCTGTCATATCTTCTTAGGGTGCTTCACTCAGATAATCAAGTGGAACTACCCCACAAATCAATGAATAAGGGAATACAGAGCCTACAAGAGAATCAAGCAACATGTTTGCACAACTGAAAGTTAACTCAGTACCATTCCCTGTAATCCATGAATCAAATGAATCTCTCACTCCTTCCTTTCCTTCTCTTACTTCCTTTCTCATATGCTGTTCTTTTTTATGGTTTAGCCCTTCAAAGACATCTGAAGGCAGAAAAGATTCAGGATGCCTTTCAAATGAGAGAAGAAATAACTCACTGATGAAACAGATGCTCAGAGAAGGCACTAGCTCCCAGCATCCTTTAACCAAAAGTCCTTCAATCTATATTCTCTAGTAGATAATTGTACTTACAGATAACTTTTCAACCCTTTTCAAGGTCTCATGTTGACAAATATTTTAAAGTTAGTACTTACTACAATATATTTAAAAAATGAATGAAAAAGGAAAAACAAAGTACTGACTCATGGTAAGAACTAACAATCTAGATGCAAATAGAAATCATTAGATTTAACATCAAATCCTAGCCTCAATTAGAAGCTTACTAAATTTAAGCCAGTCAACATTGTGTTTAAATGTAAACAAAAAAAAAATCACTCAATATTAAAGAACAGGTACAGAATCCTAAAATATATTATTGAGAAGGCAAATGAAATTAGAAAATGTATAATAAAGTTGTCTGGAGTGGGAACCATCTCTTAAAACCTTTCTGTCAACTGTTTGACTTTCAGAAACATTACCTAAGAAATGAGAGGATGGTCTGTATGAAGAGAAGGGCTGACTCTTTACATGGAGACTTTACACCTAGAACTATTGTCTAAATCCATGTGGGGAAAAAAAGCTAATCACTGAGATAATATCACCATCTTTTCCACAGGCTCTAGTAGATTTAGAAAAGAAAAAGGTAGTTTTGAGTTGTGTTTTGTTTTCCTGTACTCAAAGTTCAGCTAAGAGTAAAGGCCTATAAAAGAAATCCTTATTTCCCCAAAGGTTTCAAACCAATTGCTTCAGTAAATCAAAAGAATGCTTTCTCTACTAGCCAAACCATATAATTCAAGAGTAAAAGGTTCTTTGAGATAATTAAACTTTTCTCAAGTAAAGAAGTGTAAAGCTAGGTGGTAACAAGGTTAGTGACCAGAATTCCAGGAAACTGCCAAATTCTGGCACATTCTGGTCATCAAACTATTACTGTTATGGGGCAAGGGTGACATTTTTGGAGAATTTTTGATGGAGGTTTAAATTTTACATAAAGAGAAGCCATAAAAAAAAAAAAAGAAGCCATATATGGGACACCTGGGTGGCTCAATGGTTGAGCGTCTGCCTTCGGCTCAGGGCGTGATCCTGGGGTCCTGGGATCAAGTCCCACATCAGACTCACCATGGGGAACCTGCTTTTCCCTTTGCCTATGTCTCTGCCTCTTTCTCTATGTCTTTCGTGAATAAATAATAAATCTTTTTTTAAAAAAAGAAGCCATATAATTGTTGTGAAATGGTTCAGAACTCCAACAGGCAGCTACCACACTTTGCTGTGTTTCTATTAAAAAAAAAACAAAAAACAAAAAACAAACAAAAAACCCAACACATTATTGATTTTAGGTGTTATTTAGCTCCAAAAAATACCAAAATATCAAAAAGATAATATCTATAATTAAAATTCAAATTTTATGTATGGCTTCTAAACTTTCCCACTGCCCACACATTAAGTTATACCACTTAAATTTTTCCAACTGTCACAGAATTTTCTTTTCAATTTAGTTCTGTAAATACTTAGGATCTACTTCATGCAAGGATGAATACAGCATTATCTTACATCTAGGTTAAGTATCTAGAGTCCACTGCCTGGATTCTAATCCTAGTTCTTCCAAAAACCAGTTATCTGTCTATGCCTTACCATTATCATTTATAAAATACATATCTGTAGTTTATAAACTACAGGGATTAAATGCTAGTGCATACAAAATAGGTAGAATACAACCATAAAAAGAAATAAAGCACTGACATATACTACAACATGGATGAACCTTGAAAACATTATGCTAAGTGAAAGAAGCCAGTCACAAAAGACTATATATATTGCATGATTCTATTCATGTGAAATGTCCAGAATAGGTAAGTGTATTGAGATAGAATGCAGACTGGTGATTGTCAAAGTCTGGAGAAAGGGATATATGAGGATAAAATGTTTAATGAGTACTGAGTTCTACTTTGGAGGGATGAAGTATTTTAGAAGTACACAGAGGTGGTAGTTGCACAGCATTGTGAATGTACTAAACACCACTGAACTGTTCACTTTAGAACAAATTTTTGTTACATGAATTTCATCTCAATATAATTTTAAAAGAATTAATAAACTATTGATATCTTTAAAAAATATTTAAAACTTGTAGAAACAGAAAAAGTTCAGTAAATGTCAGCTATAATAATTATTTTCCATGTCACAAAGACTAGTAAATACATAGGATACTATGCTATATTCAAATTATATATATTGGTTTAGAATTTTATGTTTATTTTTAAGTATTCACTGTTAACAACTTATCTCTTTTAAATTAGGCATGAAATTATATAATCCATCTACCAGGAACTCATTTCAACCAAAAAATACACTCATATAGAAAATAAATATAAAAAATGGAAACTAAAATATTGCTGTGGATATTTACTGTTCCATGTTATCCAAGTTATAAATATAATTTTGACATATAGTAGTTACATGTTTAACTATCTGGGGGAAAAAAGAGCTAAATTAGTAAGGAAATACACACAAAATAACAACTGAAAAACTATTTTGTAAATTTAACCCCACAAATTATAAATATATTGTTAGATCCAAGATGTTAAAATAATGCTATATGTAAAAATACCACTAAAGGACTCACATATTTACAAACTCCAATGGAAGGTTCAGTTTGTGATAAATCAGAAAAATTCTTCATAATGGAAGACAAAATGGGGGTTAAAAACTAGATCAGCCCATGGAAAGAAAATTTTAAAAGGACATTAAGTCATAAGGCTATACTTTGTAGCTATCAAAGATCATTAATTAATGTTCTTGTTTTTTTTTAAGGATTTTATTTATTTATTCATGAGAGACACAGAGAGAGAGAGAGAGAGAGAGAGAGAGAGGCAGAGACACAAGCAGAGGGAGAAGCAGGCTCCATGCAGGGAGCCTGACGAGGGACTCAATCCTGGGTCTCCAGGATCACACCCTGGGCTGAAGGCTGCACTAAACCGCTGAGCCACCAAGGCTGCCCATATTCTTGTTTTAGGGCAAGAAAAAAAAAAAAAAAAGACTATGTTCCAAACTTGAAGCATCTATCCTATAGTTTAGGGAGAATGTCAATAAATGAGATTAGAGTCAACTCCCAAACTAACAATTATAGTAGCAGTAAGATATCAAGTCTGGGGATGCTTGGGTGGCTTAGCAGCTGAGCATCTGCCTTCAGCTCAGGTCGTGATCCTGGAGTCCAGGGATAGAGTCCCACATCAGTCTCCCCACAGGGAGCCTGCTACTCCCTCTGCCTGTATCTGCCTCTCTCTGTGTCTCTCATAAATAAACTTAAAAAAAAAATTAAATCTTTAAAAAGACATCAAGTTGAAAACCTTTTATTTCAAATAAAAAGCTACTAGAAGAAACCATGAGGCACCTTCTACTGTACCTCTAAAGAAAAACCATGAAATATTCCAAAAGCAAGAGAATAGTTCATATTTTCCATTTCTTTGCCTCACATATTTTTTTAGTATTAGAAGGCTGTCTTTTATTTTCTTTGTCATGCCTAATGTTTATCTTATAAATTTCCACTAAATGTGTTACTAAAGGTTCCTATTGAGAATAGTAACTATATTTCAAATATACATTTACAAGCAAAAAAGAAAACTGTCAATAATTTTAATATGAAATTAACTTACTGGAATAAACTTTCAAATAATATATGTTGAGATCGGTCAAAGAATTGGGACATGACACATGTAACCTTTACTGCTTCAAAAGCAAGAGTTTAGGTCAAGCTTTTTTTAGATAGCCAATGTTTAACAACTGAAGAAAAATATGTATTAAGTGCTTTATGAATAAAAGTAGTTCAAATGAAGAATGTTTGTGGGAAATAAAGCATTCTACATTCTGCATCACACATCAACATTGTTAACAGCATTATATTGCAAGTGCTATGAGAAAGAACTTTACAACTGTAATAAGATTATTTTTTTTAATTTTGAAAATAAGTCAGTTAACTTCCTGGAATTATTTAAATGTGATTTCCCCTAAACACAGAGATGTAATTTTCTTATATTTCATGAATTCTGTAAATATTTTTTTTTTTTTTTTATGATAGTCACACAGAGAGAGAGAGAGGCAGAGACACAGGCAGAGGGAGAAGCAGGCTCCATGCACCGGGAGCCCAACGTGGGATTCGATCCCAGGGTCTCCAGGATCGCGCCCTGGGCCAAAGGCAGGCGCCAAACCGCTGCACCATCCAGGGATCCAGAGTTCTGTAAAATTTTAATAAAAAATTACACATCCTGTATGCTTTCCAACCTGTATGTCTAATATCAAAAGAGTTGTGTTAATTGTGGAAAATAGTATTAAAAAGTTATAGAATTAATTTCCATATGATCTAGAAATTGTACTTCTAGGTATATATCCAGAAGAACTAAAAGCAAAATGTCAAACAGCTATTTGTACACCCATGTTCATAGTTTCATAGTAGCATTATTTACAATAACCAAATGGTGGAAACATACCAAGTGTTCATAAACAGATGAAAAGGTAAACAAAATATGGTACATATATACAATGAAATATTATTCAGCCTTTTAAAAAGACTGAAATATGGATACATGCTACAACATGGATGGATCTTAAAGACATTTCACTTATCAGGTGAAAGATGTCAGGTGCAAAAAGGCAATATTCCATCAATCCATTTAATGTGAGGTGTTTAGAGTAGTCAAATTCATAGAAACAGAAAATAGGACGGTAGTTACTAGGGGCTGATGAGAGAAAGTTATATGGAATTGCAGTTTAATGGGTACAGACCTTCAGTTTAGAATAATGAAAAGTTCTGGAGGTGAACAGTGGTGATGGCTGCAGAATAATATGAATGTACTTAATGCCACTTAAATTTGGTTAAAATGAGCCACTTGTGTGGCTCTCAGTTAGTTAAGCATCCAACTCTTGATCTCAGCACAGGTCTTGATTTCAGGGTTGTGAGTTTAAGCCCCACGTTAAAAAATTTGTTAATGGTTAAAATGGTAAATTTTATGTAACATGTATTTTACAATATAAAAAAGGAAACAAACTCTAAAATAAAGTTCTGGAAATGGATAGTGATAATGGTTGTACAACTAGGTGAATATATGTCACTGAACTATATACTTAATAACAGTTAAAATGGTAAATTCTATATTATGTATATTTTCTAATAGTTGATTTTTAAAAAGTTGGAAGATGTCCTTCAGAAATTAGTCTCACTCTGGACGACTTGTACAGCAGGTCAGAGTACAGTCGCTAAGAAGTTTCTGAATACTCTGTGGGCAACTAGACCACTACCACAGCTAACCAACACTCCTAAGCCAAGCATGCTTTTAGCAAAAATATTACTACCCTTCAACCTACTGGCCTTGCCTAAATCTGCCAATCTTACAAAATACATATATTGCTTCTGCAGCAGTAATGCACTATTAAACATATAGCACTTGGAGCACCTGGGTGCCTCAGTTGGTTAAGCATCTGCCTTTGGCTCAAGTCATGATCTCAGGGTCCTGGAATCTAGCCCCACATCGGGCTCTCTGCTCAGTGGGGAGCCTGCTTCTGCCTCTCCCTTTACAGCTCCGCTACAACCCCCCCCCCCTTGTGCTCTCTCTTGCTCTCTTTCTCTCTCAAACAAATAAAATCTTTTTAGAAAAAAATACAGCAGTTAATGTTCAAGCCTTGAGCATGTTTCAACAGAATATACTTTAAATCCATTTTCCGCAATGGCTAATGACTGCTTTTACACCCTCAATCACATTCCCTTCTATCTTAACTAGGGTCTTGTTTCATTGTTTATCATCCTTGGCCCCACTCCTTACATCTTTAGTTGTCTCCCTGGATCCTCCATCTCATTCTGAAATCAGATTAAGTCCCGTTATCCTATTAAAACCTTCTTCAACCCTGATACCTTCAAACATCTTCCTTAAATTCTCTCTTCTCCTTTACTCTCAAATACCTCAAATAGTCTACTGGTACTGCTTCCACTTCTGTACTTGCCATTCATTCACTGATCTCTCAGAAACTGGCTTCTGCCCTACCACTCAACTGAGCTACTTTCCTGAAAATTAACCATGACTTTCAATCTAGTAACTTCTTCATGCTACCCTACCAACTGGCAAAAAGAAGACAAAAATTTATAAAAGGCGATCAATCTTAAAACTTTTCTCCCTTACCTGAAATACCATAAACTCCTAATTCTTCTCTTATTCTCTGGCTTCTCTATCAACCTCCTTCCCTAAATCCCCAAGTTTATATACTTGTTATTCTGCCCTTCATCTTTTTTGCCCTCTCTCCTAGGATCTTTTAAAAACTTTTCTTCTTGAAACTTTGTAAAATATTTTCTAAATGTAGAATACCACCAATACAAGAGATCCTGGAAGGAGTCAGGTAGTTAGAGAACAATCCCACTTACCCCAAGAACTAATTAGCTGGCAATAAGAGTAATGCTTCCATACTGCACATGGACAGATCAGTGTTCACGGTTAAGAAAATCTCATTTGTATTTTTTGGCAGGTAAAATATATTTTAAGTGAAAAAAACATTTCGAATGTTTTCTTTTTTAAATGATTGTACTGCAAGAAGGAAGTATCTAAGAATCTGTTCATTATTAATTGCATGTTTTCTGATACAGTTAATTATTTAGGCTTGATGCAATCATCCAGCTGGTTAAGACTGATTGCTGATACAAAGTTAAAGATAATATTATAAATTGCAATATAAATATCAGCTTCTTAAGCTCAAAAATAATTTCCTCTAAAAGAGTTTTAAAAATTCTATATAAAAATCATACTTGTAGAACAAAAACAAAATCTATGGAAAACTGATACATTATACCTTAATTTAAAAGTTGCCATAATAAAGTCTTTAAAGATATGATTTATAACTAATGTATAATAATTTATTAGAATGAAAAAAAGGAGATTTTTACCCACTTTGGGATTATTGACTGGCAATGGTTTCTTTAACGAAGTTGTTCCCTTTTAAACGAACTAGGGGTGGTGGAAGGGGAGGTGGGTGGGGGGTGGAGGTGGGTAGGGGGTGGGGGTGACTGGGTGAGGGGATGAGCACTGGGTGTTATTCTATATGTTGACAAATTGAACACCAATAAAAAATAAATTTATCAAAAAAATAAGTTGTTCCCTTTTGCCTTAAAAAAAGAAACCACTTATTTTAAAGCCTTACCATAAAAGCAGAATGTACAGAAAGTATTTCACTTAAGTAATTTTTTTAATATTTTAAGGTTTAAAAACTTAAGGATATGGGGAAGTTACCAAGATACAGCACTAAAGAGAAAATGAAAATAATAAAATAGTGTGATCTCATGATTTCAACTTCAGTTAAAAAACAGTATGTTCTCATGGGTGCAAAGCAAACAGGAAAACCATATATCAAAATGTGACCTATAAGCTTCTAGGTAGAAAAAATGTAACTGAGTTTTACTTTCTTCTTTCTACTTTCCTTTCTACAATAAACATGCATTACAGCTGTAGTTGGGCTTCCTGGAAGAATAAACTGTCTTCCATCCAATTCTCCACCTTATATGTTGACAGAGCGGAAAAGAGCCATTTTCAAAAGGTATGTAAAAGTGGCTTTCTAGCACTGTCAATGTTCTCATGTACCTGATCCATCAACAAATCTTTATTCACTTTCAAAACAGACCAGGAACCAACTACTTCTTACTATCTTCACCTCTTCTCATCCTAGTCACCATCACTTCTTGGTTGGTTTAAACAAATCTACTTAAACTAGTTTATGTGATTCCACCCTTATTATAACTCTTGTGGTTATCCTTAAGTCTTTCCCCTACACAGAAATCCCCAGTGACCTCATCTCATTCAAAGAAAGCCTAAGTGTCTTCTGTAACCTTCAAATCCCTATGATCTGTACCATGTGCTGCCCGCACACTCCCACTTCAGGACCACCGACTTTTCAGTTAGATGCCTCTACCTGTTATATTATGCACCCAGATATCCTCATTTCCGTCAAGATTTTATACAAGTGTCACTTTATCAATGAGGAAACCTAACACGATACATCAACCACTTCACCCTACCCTTGAGATTTCCCATCTCACTTCCCTGTTTTACTTTTTCAACTGTAGAACTTCTTGCTATCTAACATAATAGATGTTGTATTTATTTTTCTTTATTATCTCTCCCTATTAGAATATAAACTCAATAAAGAGAAAATTTCATCTTTTTTTACTGCTTCATCCTCAGCACCTAGAACAATCACTAGTAAATAGTGGGAGTTCAGCAAATACCTTCTGAATGAACAAATGCACTCCTGTAAAAAGCAAAGCTTCCCAGTCACAGTAATAGTTGGCATGCCAAATGTCACAAATGACACAACTCTGAAAATCAACATCTAAAATGACTTTACAGATGGCTAGAGAGCTGAAGAACAGCTATGGTATATAATAATGTAGTCATATTTTCTCAAGCCTAAAAGGAAGCATCTAGGATCTTCTCTTTAAAATACAGGGATAAAATTATGGCCTGATTTAATAGGTAAAAGGGACTCTGAGAGATCACATTACTGTTACTGTTGGCACTAAAAAAAAGTAAGCAATACTGTCTGAAACCATACTGTTCCTCTTCTAAGTTTTCCACTAGAATATTCAATTCCAGTCCAAAAGGCTGCATATGAAACTTTCCTTATGTTTAAACAAAAAACAAGCTGAATACCATACTGCTATGCACCTGAGTATCTATTATCTAAAAGATCTTGGGTATTTTATAAACATCAATCAATGCTGTGCTAAGAGAGCTAAGCGGGAAGAGGCAATTAGATACTGTGAGAAAATGGAGGCAATCAGAAGAAATACAGCGGTGGCAGTGACACAAGCTAATAAGCAGGAGTTATGGGTAACCTGGGGAAGTGCCATGGAAAAATAAATACCATGATTGGGCTTAAGGCAAATGGAAACAGTTCCAACTGGCTTCATATAGTACTCTGTGGAACATATGATGTCCATATGTCCATTACCAACAAACTGAAACATGGAAAATAACAAAAGCCAACACTGTGATGGCTACAAGAACACATCCGATGCCAGTCTCTACCACACCACAGCAGCAAAACCTACTACAGCTGCCAGGTAAATCGGCTAAGAAGTCAGAAGCAATAAGAAAAGGGGGAAGGCCTAACTATAAACTGTTCTTTCCCTACAGAAAAAGAGTTAGGATCTATAGCACAAAATTTTTTAATTATTTTTTTTTTCTGGAGACAAGTTTCCAAAAGTATAAAATACTTTAGAATTAAAAGGGTCGGCATTTTATCCAAAACTAGAAGTGATTTAAAATCCAAAAAACTAAAAAAAAAAAAAAAAAAAAAAAATCCAAAAAACGAAATAAGAGTGGACTAGTATGCTTTAAAAAATAGGATGGAATAACAAGTTTAAAAAATTGTAAACATGATTCTTCAAGTTTGAAATGCATAACAGAGAACTAAAACAAATGGACCAAAGATGAGAAAGATGAGCAGGGAATCCATTATGTTTTATGTCAGTGTTAAGAAGTCTCCCAAATTTTCTTTCCATATTCTCTAACCCCCAAGCTGATCCATCTTTAGGACACAACCACAGTTGATATAAAAGAAGTAGTGCTTATGCAAATGTCATAAAGTACCAATTTACACAGCAAACGCAAACCTATAAAATCCCATAAAAGGCAATACTAACATCTTAGAGCCTATCTGGTGGTCCTGATTTTTTCAACCAATCAAAACTAGACATTCTCAGCCAGGTGAACTACATAAAAATAACCTCAATTCTAATTCAGAAATATATTGGTTGCCACTCACTGAAACTATATAGTAATAAAATGCAGCAGTTAAAAATACATAACTATTTTACAGTAAATATCAATGTCATTCCTGTTTCAACCTGACTTCCCATTCTACCCGAAACCCCCAAACTTGAAATCAAGCACAATTTCTTGAGTAGCTGGAGTGTGGTTAAGGAAAGGAAGCTATGCTTGTTTGTATGGAATCTGTCATTTCCTCTCTGCCAAAACACTTGTTTAAAAAGTCATGTAATATTTCTATTAAATTGTAAATGCAGCCGACAAGGAAATGGCCTACTGGCAGTGTATTATCTTTGTGGCAGTGCCAACGGGCCTACAGCAAAATAGTGCACATGATAATTTCAACATGCATTCCCAAGTAACAAAATTGTGCTTTACATAAATACCACAGGACCTGAGCAAGATCCAGAAAAAGCAATGAAAATTTGCCTGAGCTTTCATGCTTGCCTATATCAATTGTATGTCATAACTAAAGCAAAATAGAAAAGCATCTACATATGTCCAGGAAGCTTGTGAAGTTAGATCATATAACCCTGGGAAAACTATTGCAACCTAAATCTGTGTATTTCTTGTTAACCACTGTAACAACTCACTAATAAAAATTTAGAAAAACTATAGGTATCAAATGAACCAAAATGTACTAACTACATACAAGTCCTTAAAGACCATAATGCAACTTATTAACAGGAACATATGTTCAGTGTAAGCCACAATTGTTATGTTAAATTGCTTCTTCCTTTGATATCACTCATTTAATCACAGAGTTTAAGAGATTCACAAACCTTACAATTAAAATGGTGACCTTCAGTTTGTAAGTCACTTACTACAATGCTTAAATGATCACCTCTGATCATTTATCCCTTACCTTTCATTACATAGTGCAACTACATGTAATTATGCTATTTAAATGATTCCAGATGTAAAGAAGATGATTCTATTTATGTATGGTTATACTGAAAAGAAAGTATAAAAACCTAATCTATAATCAATATAGTACTTTAAGACAGCTGAAGAATTCTATTCTGCAGGAACTTGAACTAAAATACATATATTTTAAGTCAATTATATCTTATCTTCATTTTTTAAATGTCTGTTCTGCCATAACACTGAAAGTCAAATTTGCTACAGATAACATTTCCTCCAAAAATATGAATTTTTAAGTATTACACATGTGAATTAGAGTCAACACCTGCCTTCAGATACCTCCCAGCCTCCCAACACACACACACACACACACACTCTCTCTCTCTCTCTCTCTCTCTCTCTCTCTCTCCTCCATATTTATGTCTTCTAAAATTAGTACTAGCTTAGGTCTCTAGCCTAAATAGTTTCTCTGAGTGGTACTAAAATAAAACAAAACTTACTAAGACCAATTACTTTACAATTACCAATTACTATACAATTGCTTTTAAGACATAAGCCTTCAATAAGGCTTGGCAATTGTGTTCCAATTAGCAAACCAAAGCTACTGTCCAGAGGCCAATGCTAAGGTGCTAACTAAGTGTTTCTGATCTCCTTCAACCAAGGAACAGGATCTAAAGTACCAAAAATATTATAACAATTTAAAATTTAAATTTTAAATAAATAAACTATTCTTAGTAAAAGTTTAAAAGGCAAGCTGTAAGTAATGATTGGCCTTTCACACTGTATTTGATTAGCATTTACTTAGTTTCAATTTTTAATTTATTTCACTGACTTTTATTATTATAAGAAAAAAAGAATCTGAGCCTGCCAGATTTCAGTATTTACATCACAGAAGTATATTTAAGATAGGAAATGGAATCAAGCAGATATTCAACAAAAATATTTATTGGATGTTCTCATGGATGAAACATATTTGCATTTAAAACTGAGACCTGGGGTAGCCCAGGTGGTTCAGTAGTTTAGCGCCACCTCAGCCCAGGGCGTGATCCTGGGGCATGGGGATCGAGTCCCACCTTGGGCTCCCTGCATGGAGCCTGCTTCTCCCTCTGCCTGTGTCTCTGCCTCTCTCTCTCTCCCTGTCTCTCATGAATAAATAAATAAAATCTTTTAAAAAAGAAAACTGAGACCTAGTATGGGGAATAAAAGAATTACATAGTAACTATGACAATACATAGTAAGCTAAAAAGTAGCATAAAAAGGTCATAGAAAAGGTGGTACGAGAATTCAGTGAAATAAAAGATTTTTTTAGTCAGTGATGAGGAAATTTGGACAGTAACTAGACATACCTAAAACTAACCTTTCTAGAAATAAAAGAGTATAGTGGGGGAAGAATCATACACAGGTCTGTTTACTGGTTCCAGATTAAAATACAGAACAGTGACATGTTGTGATAAACAGTAAACAAAATCATATCCTAAATATACAATATAACAAGAAACTCACTTGAGGGATCTTGATATTACTATTGAGAGCCACAATTCTGAATCTTTTTGGGTCACCTGAAAATCATGAACTCGCAACAGAAAAATGCACATTTGCACAAACACCAATATTTAAGTTCAACTTCAGAGTGTCCACTGATACTATGAGCTCTCTACCCCAGGAAAAAAGCTCTTTCTATGCTCTTATGAATCATGGTTTCCATGATTGAGCTAGTAGATAGTGAAAATTAGGTTAAAAAAAAAAATCAATCTACCCTGGGGTTAGAAAAGAGCATCCACGAGTACCTCTGCCCTCATGGGCTTGTTAGATCTATATGGTTTCTAGTAGAGACTGCAAAGTCATCTCAGCAAGGGTTAAAAGCTTTCTGCAACCTACCCTGGTGGCAATAAACTCCTCTGGGTACTATGTAAGACCCCCAATACCTCCAACCCTACTAAATACCTTAAAATAAAGCCAGGTGATGATAAAGTAACTGTCTAATACTTTCCATAGCTAAAAAGCTCCTTAAATGACAATGGTAAACATTATTAAATAGCACCTTTTACAACAACTTGAACTTAACAGTCTCAATGTGAGACTTGAAAATTAAATTAATAATGTTACCTAATATTTCTACAGTATTTAATATTTTATATGTATCATTCATTTACATTATCTTATCTGATCTTCACAATAACTCTGTGAGGTAGACAGATGAGAGTCCATTACAACTAATCAGATAACAAAACTGATCAGGACTCATGAATCTCAAACACCAGGTCATACCCACTACTACATGGCAGCCCTAGAAACACTATGACATTGGAAGAATTCGTATTTCCAAAACCTGGTACAGTGATTCTTGCTCTATAAATACAAGTTACAATCCAATTCTGGGTCATAAAATCAATGTAATGAATTTGGACTACCTATTTTTTTTTTAAATGAAAGGAGGAAGTAGAAGAGAACACTCATACAACTGAAACAAATTGTACATAAACCAGTACTTATCTATCCATATGCAAAATACATTTTATACTCTGGATCACAATAAAAAAGTGTCAAATGTAAATGCCATCTTTAAATTATTAATAAATCAATTTAAATTGTGTACTGTAAACACTCCTATACAAATATGGAGAAATATGGTCTTTGTCAGTATCCTACATTAAAATCTTAAAAGGATGAATTCTCACATAATTTTGTCTCAATAATTCTTTCCAATATAATTCCTTTTTTTTTTAAGATTTTATTTATTTGTTCATGAGAGACATGGAGAGGCAGAGACAGGCAGAGGGAGAAGCAGGCTCCCTGCAGGGAGCCTGATTTGGGACTTGATCCCAAGACCCTGGGATCACAACCTGAGCTGAAGGCAGATGCTCACCTACTAAGTCACTCAGGCACCCCTCCAGTGTAATTCTTTCTCAATGATTCCTCTTCTAAGCAATGCTTAATATAAATGTGTCCCCAAAACTACAGTTCATATTCATGTAATGATGACTGCTTCCTCAACAGTTACCGAACTCTTTGAGTTTATAGAGTACTTAGCAACACAACACCAACAGCAAGATTTGTTTTGGGGTTTTTTTTAAAGATTTTATTTATTATTCACGAGAGACAGAGAGAGAGAGAGAGAGAGAGAGGCAGAGACATAGGCAGAGGAAGAAGCAGGCTCCATGCAGGGAGCCTGATGCGGGACTCAATCCCAGGACTCCAGGATCAATGCCTTGAGCAAAGGTAGATGCTTCATGAATGGTTACTAAGCCATCCAGGCATCCCAACACCAAGATATGAATATAAATTAACAGTAGGGAATTTGTCTTACCTGTGAAACCCTTAGAGGTGATCCCAGCAGGCCCAACCATGAGAAACTGAGACCTGTTTATGCTGTTCTCCTTGCTTGTTCGTCTCTTCAAGAATAACAACTCTGACTGGACAAAAATATATTGAAAGTGTCACTGTAATAAACCTTAATCCCCAATTTAGGGACTGGAATGCCTGGTACTCCCACATGTATAGGACCACAGGGCAGAAAATTCTAACTTTCAAATAGAGTGAGAAACCATATGTCCTGGAAGTAGTACTGAAATCCTCCAATGATCCAATTTGCCCCACTCCTCCAGATCCTTGGCTATTTCTGATCTGAAAGTATGGTTAACAGAATAAAGTATCAACCAGGTAGCAAAATGTAGGGGGAACAGACGGAGGAAGAAAGGCAAAGTGAAAAGCAAGCATAGGGAAAAGCAAAGCTAAGTTGGGGGGTGGAGATTGTGTGAGCATTTGTATGCATGTACTGTTAGGGGGAGAAGAGTCAAAGGAAATAAAGGCAACAGTAAGAAAAAAAGGAAGATGAGGATAAATCCAAAGGAGAAAAGCAAGCGATGTATGTAATGAGAAACAATAAAATTCCTATTTATAGTCATATGATCCTATATAATTTGTAATATACATATATTTAAGTGAATAAAGTTGTACCGTATATAATCTTATACTCTAAACAACTGAATAGGGGCATGGGGGTGGCTAAGTGGTTGAGCATCTGCCTTTGGCTCAGGACCCTGGGATCATCTGCATCAAGCTTCCCCCACAGAAAGCCTGCTTCTCCCTCTGCCTATGTCTCTGCCTCTCTCATGAATAAATAAAATCTTTAAAATAAATAAACAACTGAATATATTTATCTACTCCCCCTTTCCTCCCCCCACTCCAGAAAGCTAAATAATTCCAACAGTAGAATTCTAGTTCCACTGGACCAGAAGTGCCAAGAGAATAGGAAACATGCCTGTTCTGCTTACTACTACATCCTAAAAGTCCAACCAGTAAATGATAAATGTGCACTAAATATCTGAAGTAGGAGATTAAGGAAAAGGAAATAGAAATAAAAGAATACAGAACAGGGCAGCCCCAGTGGCGCAGCGGTTTGGCGCCGTCTGCAGCCTGGGGTGTGATCCTGGGGACCCGAGGTTGAGTCCCATGTCGGGCTCCCTGCATGGAGCCTGCTTCTCCCTCTGACTGTGTCTCTGCCTCTCTCTCTGTGTCTATGAATAAATAAATGAAATCTTTAAAAAAAAAAAAAAAGAATACAGAACAAAAATTCCAGGGTACTTTTTTTCAAAAATCAAATACCCATACTTAGATGACATTTAGTTTCTCTGATACAAAATAAGCAATGTAGTATAGCAGACAGACTCTCCAACTGATCCAAAAGTTGAACTCCCTGTCTCCACATTAGAACATGCATCTCTCATATTTTAACATTAATATCAAATAAAAAATATTTTAATATTAATGATTAAATTTTGATTACTGCTAAAATGAGTACATCCCACCATAAAAATATATGCAACTACAGGGCAGATAAATTTGAAAAGTGCTATTTTCATTACTAGAGGAATCATTAAAAACTATTTTTAAAAAACCCAGAGAATTTTAAATGCTGATTTGCACCTATTAAATATTTACACCTTCTTCAGAATATACTTACTGCAAACAGTAATATATGTAAGTAAATACAAATAAAGAATCCTCTACTTATAGACTAGTAAGTCATTTTCATATAAACAGGAATTGAAAACCATTTTGACTCAAAGACCTCCCAATGGACTGATGATAAAGGAAGAATTACAAAAGGACTTAGAGTATTAGACTTGGGGTGCAAAGAATGATGAGGGACAGCTGGAAGGATAATAAACAGAGGCAGTAAAAAGTCAAAGACGGATCTCAGTCAAAAAATAGAAAAAAAGCAAATACTAGAGAAAAGTCAATAAAATATATACCAATGAAAAGATGCTCAACATCACTAGTGTGGGAAATGCAAATCAAAACTACAATGACATACTACCCATTCACACCCATCAGGATGACTATTATCAAAAGGACAGAAAACAAATGTTGGAAAAAATGAGGAGAAACTGGAACCATGGGAATGCCTGGGTGGCTCAGCAATTAAGCATCTGCCTTTGGCTCAGGGTGTGATCCCAGGGTCCTGGGATGGAGTCCCACAATGGGCTCCTTGCAGGGAGCCTGCTTCTCCCTCTGCCTGTGTCTCTGCCTCTGTGTGTGTGTGTCTCTCATGAATAAATAAATAAGATCTTTAAAAGAAAAAAGAATCTGGAACTATGTGCGTCACTGATGGGAATGTAAAATGGTACAGCTATTGTGAAAAAAACAGTACAGAGGTCCCCCCCCAAATTATATGTAAATAATATGATCCAGCAGTCCCAGTTCTGGGTATATATCCATAAGAATTAAAAGCAGTTTTGGGGCACTTGGGTAATTCAGTCAGTTAAATGTCTGACTCTTGGTTTCAGCTCAAGTGATGATCTCAGGGTCCTGAGATCAAGCCCCGTGTCGAGTTCTGAGCTGAGGATAGAGTCTGCTTATCCCTCTCCCTCTACACACATTCTCTCTCTAGAATAAATTTTTTAAAATATTTCAAAAAACAAAAAACAAAAAAGCAGAGTCTCAAAGAAATAAATGTGTATCCATGTTCACAGTAGCCAAAATGGAGAAGCAACCCAAGTGTCAGTCAATGGATGAATAAACAAAGTGTGATATATACATACAATATAATATTATTCAGCTTTAAAAGAAAGGAAATTCTGACATATGGTACAACATAAATGAATCTTTAAAATCTAAAATTTTACTTATGCTAAGTAAAAGAAGTGAAACACAGAAGGACAAATATTGTATGATTCCACCCATACAAGGTGCTCAGGATAGTCAAACTCAGAGACCAAAAGTAGAACGGTGGTTATGAAATGTGAGGAGGAGATAATGAAGAATTATTGTTTAATGGGCAAAGAGTTTCAGTTTGGGATGATAAAAATAAAATTTTCTGGAAATGGATACTATGATGGTTGCACAATGTGAGTGTACTTAATGCCACTGAATTATATACTTAAAAATGGTTTAAAATAATAAATTTTATGCTCTGCATTTTTTACCACAATAAAAAAATGAGAACAGATATGCTTGTCACTATTAATCTTAAACTGTCTATAATTTAAAAGGGGAAAATAGATTATGGAAGGTATAATAACTGAACGGTAGCCCCCTAAAAGGTGTATCCATGTCCTAATCCCAAGAACTCTGAATGTGACCTCATATGGGGGAAAAAAGGCCTTTGCTCATGTAATTAAGTCAAGGGTCTTGAAAGGAGGATATCACCCTGAATTACCCATGTGGTCCCTAAAACCAATGACAAGCGTCCTTTTACAAGAAAGGCAGAGGGAAATTTGAAGAGAAGGTAATGTGAAGACATAGACAGAGATGGAATAATGCAGCTACAATCCAAGGAATGTCACGGATTGCCAGCAGCCACCAAAAGCTGGAAGAGGCAAAGAACGGATTCTCCATTAGAGCCTCTGGAGGGAATGCAACCCTGTCAACACCTTGATTTCAGACTTCTGGTCTCCAGAATTGTGAGAGAATAAATTTCTGTTGCTTAAAGCTACCAAATTTGTAGTAATTTGTTAAGACATTCCTAAGAATCTATTATGGGGGTAAAAAGATAAAATAAAAAGTAAGGAAGTAGGCCTTATAACTATAGAAGATGTCATTCAATCCAAAATTTAGCTATGAAAAACCGAGAAAATAAGGATACCTGGGCCTCACCACTAAGCCATAGTAGCCCCTGGCCACATGATGTCCATGAACGCAAATACTGAGGGCAAAGTGCTGAAGCCACCCCCTCAATGCTGGGCAGGCAGAAGAGATGTTTGCCTGAAGGCTCCTGGCTCAGTGAATGGGGAATCTAGGCCAGCACATCCCCAGGGTCAGACCATAGAGAAAGGCTATACCCTGCTATCTCAGGCTTTCAGAGAGAGGCTTTCATCCAGGATGTTCCTACAAGTAAATAATAATTCTATGAATTAGTACCCACATATTCCCTCATCCACTCTCAGACAAAATAAAGACACTTGTCTTTTGCCCCACATGTTAACTGCCTGATAGGAATCTTCCAAGAGGCAGTGCATGCACACACACTAAGATGGGCCAGGTGTCTACAAAGTCATACATGGAAGAGACATGGAGCTGGAAGATGTGTAAATATGCTGCATGCAGCGTTTCTCAATTACCACCCCTACTCAAGTCTAATCATTCAGAATTTCTCAAACAAATTCTATCATTAATTGGGCATGAAGGAGGTCATTGATTCAGTTTTATTTAATAAAAAAATGGATAACTCAGTTTTTACTTAGACATGGATATAATGCATTCTTTTTATGCCTTATTATTTTTTATTAAAGAAATCTTATTAGATTAGGAGTACACTTGGTTGTGAAAGGAGTAGCACCATGTGATTTAAGATAGGGAAAAGCTACTGTGTGTTTTATTTTTTTTTTAATATGCAGTAAAAGGATTGATTTTTTTTTTTTCCTAATGCCCATGTTTACTCTGCATGTACTGGAGCATTTATTTCACTTATTAAAATGTACTGTTTCCCCAAAAGATGTGAGGGTGAAGAGGCTAGCTGGAAAAAAACAGCAAGGTTAAAGAAAAAGTTCTTGACAAAAGAAAGATAACATCATTTTCAAAAACATTCATCAAAAATATATTTTCCATATTGAAAATATCTACAGGGTTCTTTTCTTCATAAGTGATGTGAGGATATATACAGAGAGAGACAGACAGAGATTTTTTTTTTTTAGTGTAAAGTAACTCCTAATTTATTCTTAAACAGAGATTATCAAACTGTATATAAGTTGAATTTCCAGAAAATTACCATTTATATGCCTCCAATCGTCTCAAGTCACATTTGACATAAATCTTCCTAAAATATACAATATATTTCTACATCTTATTTTTAAAAGACAATAAACATTAATATTATGTTGTGCAAAAATAATATTCTTAGTCTCACTTTTCTTTCTTGATGCAAGCAATCATCAATCACAGTACCTGCCGTCTCCAACAGTTCTAAGTCTGACCCAAACACTCTGCCCTTACCCCCTTTCACCACACCAGGCAACATGCAATCAAACATAAAGCTTGTTAAACAAAAGAAAATAAAACAGAAACTGTATTTCATAAAATCAATAGGGTCTTAGTGATGTCTAAGAAAGTGGCTGGGTTTAGTGGCAGGGTACACTGATAAATATTTAGAAAAATGATACTATTTACGCATTTCCTGATTTTTGTGGTAATTTTATTTCCTATAGAGCTGAGAAAGGGCAAATTTCCAAAAAAATATGTGGTTAACTGAATTCAAAATTTGGTTTTTAAATCCTTTATTTATTTAACTGACCAAAATTAATTATCTTCATATTTAACTTTTTAAAATAAATTGGATTTTGATAAAACTTATTTCAACATCTTGAGATTTACTTCCATTTGTCATTATTCCTTAATCTATTTGTTGTTACTCCTTAATCTATTTTGATCTATTAGTTGTATGTAAATTTATAAGCACTTTCATTTCTCTCCTGTTTACAAAGCTTTACATGTTTTAATATGCATTTCATCACTGCCTTTTACTAGACAGGTAATTACTCTCACCACAGCAAAGATATAGCTTGCATACACTACAATTTCTCTTTTAAAAAAAAGAGAAACAGATAAAACTGTATAAAAACTATAAAATTTAGTTTATTGCTTGCCATTACACAAATTCATTTTTTTAAAAAGCTCTTATTAGGAAATTCCTCCTTGAATATCTATATTCCAAATACCTCTTACTCTGAGGAATGATTGAAGAAAGTATCAATCTTTGACAAATGAAAAACTAAACCAAATGACCTCTCCCTTAACACTTTCAAAAGACCCATTTTCATTTCAGGGTCAAGTTCCAATTTAATCACTTTCATTTTCTAATCTAGGGCCATCTTTAGGTTATTCATATCCCTCGGGCTATGACACTCGAAATATGCCCCACAAAAAGCTTTATCAGTGAAAACCACAACATTAATTTGTGACTATTTAGGTAGGAACAATTCCATTCTAAATTATCCAAGCCTGATGCCTCTCTTCTTCACCCTGATTCTTGCTGGCCTAAGCAAGCATAGGTCTGGAGCAGGCCTGGAGCCTGGGCATACTAGAAGAATGGTATATCTGAGAATATAACTAGGAACCAACCCCAGTTCCCTCAGCTTAGGAGTCAACTTTGTTGTTCTGGGGCTGTTCCTATTACATACATCTAGAAGTCAGGCATAGTGAGAAGAGCTACAATCTTATAACAATGGCCAAAGAGAATTTCAGAGGACTAGGCCAAAGAGAATTTCAAAAGCTAGGGAAGCTGACCCACCATATCCTAACTTAGCCTCCTGTTCCAGATAGCCAGCTATATGCAGTAAATTATATAATATCCTTTACTTAAAAGAACTAGCATTCTTTGCCTCCATCTTTTGTAGTGGTCTTTCCATCACTCCTAACTTCATTCCACTGTGACAACTTTGTAGACAATTGGTTATCTCATAAACTACATTGGTACCAAAAAAAAAAAAGGATGTGAAATATAAAAAAATTCAACCATATTGGGGTGTCTGGGTGGTTCAGCCAGTTAAGCATCCAACTTTTGATTTTGGCTCAGGTTATGATCTCAAGAGTTGTGAGCTCGAGCCCTGCACTGGGCTCCATGCTGGGTATGGAGTCCACTAAGGCTCTCTCTCTCCATCTCCCTCTGCCCCTTTCCCCTGCCAACTCAAGCTTGTGTGCATGCTCTCTCACTTAAAAAAAAAAAATCATCTATATTTCTTCCCACTGGAAAACTTAGAAGGTTCATATTTTAAATTAATAATTATGAGATTAGAATGTTTGCAGATTTTTATTTTTGCTAGCCATGCCTTCATTTGCATACAGTTGACATATTAACAAAAGGCATTTCTTTTTGGTCAAGGCAAGAAATGGACCAGCACTAGTTCGTATCTCAGTTCTGCCACTTACAAGTTGTGTCATCCTAACAAAAAAACATAATTCTTTAAATATCCATTTCACCCAACCCTCATTAAAATGGAGATTGAAATATTTATTTGACAGAGTGGTTAAAGTAAGAAAATTATTTAATTAAAAAATAAAACTTCACTATTTCACTCACTAATCAGAGTTTTATATACTACCAGCTCTCTCATACCTTAACTACAACTTCACTGGCTCTGTGACCTCGCTAAAAAGATTGGGATTCTGAAATGATTGGTTTGGGGTATGGCTCTGGCACCAGAATTTTTTCAAAACTCTCCAAGTAACTGCATGGAGTAAGAGTGAAGAACACTGTCTAGCTCCCTGATCCCTCCATTTCCTTATACCATCTCCATTCTTTCCAGGCTATATCTCCTTGGTAACCACCTGAACAATCTCTCAACAGCATCCTTACATGCCCTGTAGCTCTGTCGTTCCAAGTAAACCCAAACCTGAGATCGAGGCTGTAATGTACTACACTCCATTGCCAAGCACTGGTAGAGCAAAGAATTGCACTGGGTGACAACACAATTCTCACTTTCCAACTTTAGCTGAGTCCTCAAAAATCTTTTTTCTCTCTTGGCCAGCTCTTTCTTTTATCCTCCCACCCAATCTCCCGCCAAACTAATCTAAACCTTGGTGAAGCAGAAAATATTATTAATTGTATTAAAATTCTACTCTTGAATGCTTATCTTTTTAATATTCTCTTTGACAAAATGAGAAATACACACAAAGCACTTGCCCTGCATACAGAAGAAGAAGGATTATCTTAAGAAAAACCACTTAGCTGCAGCTAAGCAAGCTGCAACTCTTTTTCAAGGAACACCATTCTTACCTGAAGGAATAACTGACAGAAGAGACTATAGTTGTTCACACTTGGGCATTTATTTGATTGACATTCTCTCAAAAATGAACCAAGTGAATATGTCATTTCAAGGAAAACTATCATAATTGTTGCCAATGATAAAATGTGAGCTTTCAAGTGAAAATTCAAATTTTGTAAAACTTCTACCTGTCATATAATCTTAACAATTTCCCAATACTTGCAGCTCATACTTGATTTTGTATAAAGCAGTTCACAAACATAAGAAAGGTTAAGTAACGATAACATAATTTAAATAGCAACTTAAGGGCAGCCCCGGTGGCACAGCGGTTTAGCGCCGCCTGCAGTCCAGGGCCTGATCCTGGAGACCCAGGATCAAGTCCCGCGTCGGGCTCCCTACATGGAGCCTGCTTCGCCCTCTGCCTGTGTCTCTGCCCCTCTCTCTCTCTCTCTCTCTCATAAATAAATAAAATCTTTAAAAAAAAAAAAATAGCAACTTAAAACCTTAACTATGTTTAGAAATGCACAAGACATTTGATTAACTGTCCAAAGAACTACAGGCACTAAGAACTGCCTATATACAAAGTTGTGAGGAAAGAAAGAAATTTACTTAGGGGCACCTGGGTGGCTCAGTAGGTTAAGCATTCAGCTCTTAATTTCAGTTCAGGTTATGATCTCAGTGTCTAAAGAATGAGCTCCACTTTGGGCTCTGTGCTCAGAGCACAGTCAGCTTAAGCTTCTCTCCATTTACTTCTGTCCCTTCCCCCTCTCGCTCTCTAAATAAGTAAATAAAATCCTTAAAAAAGAAATTTATTTCAGTAGTGGCTACCAAGGAAAGCTGTACATCGAAATAATATCTGACCTGACACTTGAATGGGTATGATTTAGACTGGTAGAAAAAAGTGAGGGGCAGCCCAGGTGGCTCAGCGGTTTAGCACCACCTTCAGCCCAGGGCCTTGATCCTGGAGACCCGGGATTGAATTCCACGTCAGGCTCCCTCCATGGAGCCTGCTTTTCCCTCTGCCTGTGTCTCTGCCTCTCTCTCTCTCTCTCTCTCTCTCCCCCCACCCCCCGTGTCTCTCATGAATAAATAAATAAAATCTTTAAAAAAAAAGAGAGAAAAGTGAGATAGATGATAGTTGATAGAATTTTAAAGAAGAATACTGCTTTCAGGTATATGTTTACAATTTCATTTGTGTTAGTTCAAATTGTCAAGTGGTATTTTAAGATCCTGGAAGTCAGGAACCACATACTACAATTCTTTACTATCTATATGAGAGACTACCTCGGGGTCACATTTAATATGTTCATCTACGTGGTTGGAAAAATAAAATCTATACAAGGAAAAGCAGAAGAGTAATAATCTAAGTCCTAGGTTCAATCCCAGCTCTGGCACTGGGTTAAGGTGCCTTGAATAATCCAATTAACGTCACTAACTCAAATTCAAATACACCAAGCCTGAGGATCACCCTAAAAATATTATAACCAAAATACCAAAGGCAACTAATAATCAGAGAAGAAATGAGAATTTATGTTGCTGGCTTTATGATGACCTTGTGATTTTTCATATTATTTTACAAACAATTTATGTCATTTTTATTTTTCACTTTAGAAAAAGTAATTTATATATACAAGGAAGATGATACATATTATACACAATTTTATTACTCAGAATTCTCTTTAAAGTGGCAGGCAGATAGTTAAATATTTTTAGTATAGTTACACTGTTACTTATATTACTGAATATCAATCCACAATAGTACTGTATTATCAGAAAAAATTCCAATTTATTCTTCTTCAGATGTTCCAAAATACTACATTCTCTTTTCTCCCATCTATTTACTTCATGCGTTTCTCTAGTCACCCTGATGCCATCTTTTCTTCTCTGTGCTCGCTCTCTCGGTCCTCTCTCTCTCTCTCTCTCTTTTTCTCCTCTCCCCTTTCTATCCCCTCTCCTCTCTTCATTCTTCTATCTTTTCTTCTTAAGGTGAATCCAGCCACTAGAGGGCAATAGTTCACAAAGACAGATGTTCTTATCTATAAAGAATTGAGATTCACATAAAGAAATCTAAAAACCGTATCATCACAAAGCCTGAAACAGGCAATTAGACTTGAATATGCAAGGTACATACTTCAAACTCAAAAAAAAAAAAATCATCCTGGAAAAAGGAGTTCATATAATAATGTTCAAGAAAGGAATTCTATTTTCTCACTAAGCACCAATTGAAGTAAAATTAATTTGCCTACAGGTAGGTAGCAATATTAGAAGTCAGGCTTTTTAAATATTAGCTTCAGACGAGAGAAGAAAAAAAGTAAAACAAAAACACAGAAAGGCAGAATTTGCAAAGTGGGTAGAAAAGTGAGAACTGATTTTTTCAAAGGCCTCCACAGCCACACTGAGAAACCAATAGATGAACTGAAGAATATAGCAAATTTACCAATCCTTTCTTCTACTTGAAAGGCAAGGGGAGATTTTACAGGTATATTTTGTGGGGAGGAAAACAGTGACTATAGAGGAAAATACAGCCTTCACATCTTTTCTCACAACTGAGGATGTGGGAGGAGAAAAGTTAACATCACTAACCTCTGATAATCTTTTAAAAAAAATTTTGCACAGAACCTAAATTTAAATCAACTTATTTAATTTACTTTGTATTTATTTATTTATACTGACAATTACAAAACTATAACACTCATATAACATCAACATTTTTAGCAAACCATTTTCTTACCCGCATTGGATGTATATCAGCATAAGGAGGTTTTCCTTCGGCCATTTCTATAGAAGTAATGCCAAGGGACCAGATGTCAGCCACACAGTTATAGCCTATTTCTTGAATTACCTCAGGAGCCATCCAAAATGGAGTTCCTATCACAGTATTGCGTTTTGCCATTGTATCCTGCAACAAAAATTACACTGACATAAATACTACTACAAAATCACTAAGGGACTCTACTTGCCAACACATTCATCAAACTGTATGGTGAAACCCTCAAATACTACAGATTATATCAGAAATTGACTATTTTCCTACAATTTCAACTGACACAACATAGTTAGGAATTTTAATTTCTGTATAAAGCAAGAGTCCACAAGTAACGATCCCCATCTTCATTAAAGATAGTCATTAAAGATAATATTGTAACAATAAAAGCTACAGAAATGGATCAATGTAGCTTTATTTTTTAAACATTTAAGCATTTCAATGACAACATTTTTTCATACCGATTCATCTCTTAAATTGTAAATAAAAATAATATATAGTACTGAAATTATGGCTCCTTCTTCTCAAGAACAATGTAGTTATGTATTTCTTCCCATCACCCCCTCCAAAAAGTTATCAACATTCAGTCACAGTCAAATCTGGACATATAGGCCACAAGTGTTTCCAAAATCATTACACTTACTGTTAACTGACCAGCCACTCCAAAATCAGCCAATTTGGCATGTCCTTCTGTATTGAGGAGAATATTTCCAGCTTTTATATCTCTGTGTATTTTTCTCATAAAGTGCAAATATTCTAGTCCTTTCAAAGTAGATTTAAGAATAGTTGCAATTTCATCTTCTGTTAACTGGAAAGAAATATTTTTAAAACTAGATTGAAAAACCATGCTAGATAAAAGAGCACTGGTAACAAACACTTCTTTCTAATGACCACTAAACCTCTAGGAAAAGGTTAACATGATAAAGAACTGGGAACTGCTTTTTCCTCACAAATATTTTGTCAGTCTCATTACAAATTTTACTGATGAAAAATTTTTTCAGCATTAAATTTCTTTAAAATTATCATCAAGTGTGATTCCATCTTGCATGGCTGTTCTGTAGAACAGTAGTCGTGTTATCTCCGTCCGCCTTCTCTCCCACCTAAGTGCGTGCCACCACCTCATGGAAGATTCGATGGACATGGACACGAGCCCCCTTCAGCCCCAGAACTATCTTTTTGGTTGTGAACTAAAGGCTGACAAAGATTATCACTTTAAGGTGGATAATGACAAAAATGAGCACCAGTTATCTTTAAGGTCAGTTTGGGAGCTGTGCAAAGGATGAACTGCATTGTGGAAGCAGAGGCAATGAATTATGAAGGCAGTCCAATTAAAGTCACATTGGCAACTTTGAAAATGTCTGTACAGCCAACGGTGTCCCTTGGAGGCTTTGAAATAACACCACCTGTGGTCTAACAGTTGAAATATGGTTCCAGGCCTGTGCATATTAGTGGACAGCACTTAGCAGCTGTGGAGGAAGATGCAGAGTCAGAAGATGAAGAAGAAGATGTGAAACTTCTTAGTATATCTGGAAAGCATTCTGTCCCTGGAAGTGGTAGCAAGGTTCCACAGAAAAAAGTAAAACTTGCTGCTGATGAAGATGATGATGAAGATGATGACGATGACGATGATGAAGATGATGATAATTTTGATGATGAGGAAGCTAAAGAAAAGGCTCCAGTAAAGAAATCTATACAAGATACTTCAGCCAAAAATGCACAAAAATCAAACCAGAATGGAAAAGACTCAAAACCATCAACACCAAGATCAAAAGGTCAAGAATCTTTCAAAAAACAGGAAAAGACTCCCAAAACACCAAAAGGACCTAGTTCTGTAGAAGACATTAAAGCAAAAATGCAAGCAAGTATAGAAAAAGTGAATTGAACAGTCTTGGGCACTACTGGTAAATTAAACCCAAAGCTGGGGAGAGAGGAAAAGAAGAGACATATATAGTCCATACTGACTGTCATCATCAATCCACACTGAAGTCTCAAATCTCCTTTCCTGTTTTGCCACCCATCCACAACCCCTTCCAGGCTGGAAGCAATTTGATTCTTGATCTCCTAAAGCGCTTTTCTTTTGACTGCTGTGATTCAGTGACACCTTACACTTTGCTTTCTATGATTTGTGCATTTGCCTCACCTCTTTGGCCATTTTTTTTTCCTTTGGCCATTTTTAATCACCTTTGTGTCTCCTTAGTTGCTCAATAAATATTTGAATGAATCAAAAAAATAAAATAAAATAAAATAAAGTAAAGTAAAATAAAATAAAATAAAATTATTGTCATTCCTAAAACACATAACCTATCCCAAAAATCAATACAATGCTAAGAAATCGCTATTTCTCACATCTTCTGACACTGAGGTAGCGATATCACAGCTAACTGTCCTGAATGTAAATTCAGACATTCTTCCCTGTGATGTCACTAATTCTTGATGAAAATGAAAATCAAGTTTTACACAAAGGAAACAAGGGTGGCTTGCCAAGAATCTCCTGCATGACGCAATTATGCCCATATCACTCCTTTTCTAGCAAGGTCATCCCAACCTACTCAAATCCTGGATTTCTGGCCCTAAGACTAAGAATTCAAAAATAAAAATTCCAGAGAAAGACTAGGAAAATGGAAACACAAACAAAGGTTGTCAGGGGAAGGAAAAGGGAAGAAGGAGGGAGAAAAAGAGACCAACAAGAGAAGAAGAAAAGGAAACATCCTTAGTAGTTACGGCAATAGAGCCAGTGTTATCTGTACCAGCCACTGTGCTAATCATTTTGCATGCATTATCGCTTTTATCCTTAGAACAACCCTACAAGCTAGATACTATTATTACCACCATCTGACAAATGAGGAAGCTATTGCATAGGGGTTCAGTAAATACCTCTGGCACACATAAGACGGAACCAAGATGTGAGTTCTGACTATAACCTATGCTTTTAATCACTCTTCTATGCTGCCTCTCTTGAAAAACTTTGCTCAAGTGTTACTTATCAAAGCCTCTATTTTTATTGAAAACACCGTCCTAGTTTGTTTTTTTTTTTTAAGATTTTATTTATTTATTCATAGACACAGAGACAGAGGCAGAGACACAGGCAGAGGGAGAAGCAGGCTCCATGCAGAGAAGCAGGCCCCATGCAGGGAGCCCGATGTGGGACTCGATCCCGGGTCCCCCAGGATCACACCCCAGGCTGCAGACGGCGCCAAACCACTGTACCACCGGGGCTGCCTCCGTCCTAGTTTTTAAATATGTCCAAATGATATTAAAAGTTCATAACAAAGGTGCCTGGGTGGCTCAGTCGGTGAAGCACCTGCCTTCAGCTCAGGTCATGATCCTGGAGTCTCAGGATCAAGTCCTGCATCAGGCTCTCCACTCAATAGAGAGTCTGCTCCTCCCTTTGCCCCTCGGCCTGCTCACACTTTCTCTTACTTTCTCTCAAATAAGTAAATAAAATCTTTTTAAAAAATAAAAATAGACGTTCATAACAATAAAATCTACTTTTGCTATAAGCATAAGCAGCAAATATAACCCAAAGATAAACAGATAGAAGGGGGAAAGTTCCAATTTGTATAAAGATAGGATATACTACTCTGTATGAGGAGGGGAAAAAAAGAGAGAAAGAAAATTAAAATACCCAACAATGGGATAATAGAAAAATACAGTGGAAATTAAAAATATTAAAAATATTGTACTACAGAGCTGTAGTAATCAAAACAGTATGGTACTGGTGTAAAAATGGACACAAATATCAATGAAACAGAACAGAAAGCCCAGCATTAAAGCTATATGTTTATGGTCAAAATCTACAATCAAGAACTCAAGAATATACAATTGGAAAGAGACAGTCTTTTCAATAAATGGTACTAGGAAAACTGGACAGCTACATGCAAAAGAATGAAATTGGACCATTTTCTTACACCATATAAAAAATAAACTCAAAATGTAAAGACCTAAATGTGAGATCCAAAACCATAAAATTACTAAAAGAAAACACATTCAGTAAATTATTTGATATCAGCCATAGAAACATTTTCCTACATATTTCTCCTCTGGCAAGGGAAACAAAAGCAAAATCTAACTATTGAGGCACAACTAAATAAAGCTTTTACACAGAAAAATAACCACCAACAAAACAAAAAGGCAACCCAGTGAGTGGGAGAAGATATTTGCAAAAAATAAAACCAATAAGGGGTGAATACCCAAAATATATAAAGAATTTATACAACTCAACACACACACACACACACACACACACACACACACACAAAAGTCAAATAATCCAATTAAAAATGGGCAGAACAGCTGAATACACATTTTCCCAAATATATCCAGATGGCCAACAGACACAAGAAAAGATGCTATCACTCATCCTCAGGGAAATGCAAATTAAAACCACAATGAGACATCACTTCATACCTGTCAGAATGGCTAAAATTAAAAACACAAGAAATAACAAGTGTTGGTGATGATGTGGAGTAAAAGACCCTCATACACTAGCTGGTGGGAATGCAAATTACTGCAGCCACTGTGGAACACAGTATGGAGGGTCTTCAAAAAAATTAAAAATAGAATTACTATATGTTACAGTAATTCCATTACTGGGTATTTACCCAAAGATAATGAAAACACTAAATCAAAAAGATATATACAGCCCTATGTTTGTTACAGCATCAAGTGTCCATTCATTTATACAAATACACACACATACACACACAGAGTAATATTATTCAGCCATTAAAAAGAATGAAATCTTGCCAACTGCAACAACATAGATGGACTTTATGGGTATTACACTAAGTAGTATAAGCCAGTCAGAGAAAGACAAATAACATATGATTTTGTGAAACCAATGAACAGGCAAAGAAAAAAAGAGACAAGCAAACCAAACTCTTTTTTATAAAGATTTTATTTATTTATTTATTTATTTATTTATTTATTTATTCATTCATTCATTCATTCATTCATTCATTCATTCGAGACACAGAGAAAGAAGGAGGCAGAGACACAGGCAGAGGGAGAAGCAGGCTCCATGCAGGAAGCCTAATGTGGGACTCAATCCCGGGACTCTGTGTGTCTCTCATGAATGAATAAAATCCTTAAAAAAAAAAAAAAAAAAAAGACTATGAGGGGCGCCTAGGTGGCACAGTAGGTTGAGCCTCCAAACTCTCAGTTTTGGCTCAGGATCATAAGATCAGGATCGTGAGATCTAGAGCCAGTGTCAGGCTCTACACTTAGCAGGGAGTCTGCTTAAGACTCTCTCTTCTTCTTCCTCTGCCCCTCCCACCCCATTCACATGCTTTGTCTCTAAAATAAGAAATAAATCTTTAAAACAAACAAATAAAATATTGCTTTAAGACTATGTAGAATGTGAAAGTAACCACTGGAAGAAGTTTGTTTCAACTGCCACCAATGCCACGGTGGCTCATGTCTCATTAAGAAACAACTTGGGGGACAACTGGATATCCACATGAAAAATGAAGCTGGACCTCTACCTCACACCATAAATAAAAATTTACTCAAAATAGACCAACAACTTAAACATGAGTTAAAACCATAAAACATAGGATAAATCTTCATGACTATTGGTCTGGCAATGGATCATTAGGTATATCAAAAGTAAAGAAACATGAGGAAAAATGATAAATTGGACTTCATCAAAATTAAAAATTTTGTGCATTAAAGAGTATTAAGAAAATGAAATGACAACCTACAAAATAGGAGAAAATATCTACAAAACACACATCTGTTAAGGGTCTAGTACCCAGAGTATATAAATAAGTCTTACAACTCAACAACAAAAAGACAACCCAATTTAAACACGGGCAAAAGACTTGAGTAGACATTTCCCAAAAAAAGATATACAAATGGCCATATATGAAGACAGATTTTCAACGTCATCATCATGGCCAAAAGGTTGAGACAACCCAAATGAATAAACAAATTATGGTATATATAGACAGTGGAATATTACTCAGCCATATAAACGTATAAAGTACTGACACATACTACAATGTGGATGGACTTCAAAAACACTAAGCTAAGTAAAAGAAGCCAGAACAAAAAGACACATTTATATGAAATATTCACAATAGGTAAATCCTTAGAGAAAGAAAGCAGATTGGTGGTTGCCAGGGGCTGAAGCAGAATAGGTAAAACAAGGTGCAACTGCTTAATGGGTTTGGGGTGATAAAAGCATTTTTGAAACTAGACACAGGTGGTGATTATACCTTGTAAATACACTCAGATCACTGAATTGTTCACTTTAAGTTGGCTGATTTTACATGAATTTCACCTCTATTAAAAAAAAAAAACCCTGGCCATGTTAAAATTCTAAACAAATTGGAAGATGGTTTACATTTACATGTAATATTAATATAGAATGTCATAAATGAATTGTACATTTTTATTTGTACTTGAGTAATGTGTTGGCTTATATAAGTTTGCTTTCTTCATCAAAAAGAAAGAAACTAATTAACTGGATCTCTTTCCCCTAACCCTTGAAGTGCCAACTTCTCCTAATCCTTTCCAAATTAAAAGACCCTGACTACTCTAAACCATCTCTCAATCTTATACTCCTCAATAGCAACATAAGAATCCAATTCACTTGATAAATCCACTCTAGGGATCCCTGGGTGGCGCAGTGGTTTGGCGCCTGCCTTTGGCCCAGGGCGCGATCCTGGAGACCCGGGATCAAATCCCATGTCAGGCTCCCAGTGCATGGAGCCTGCTTCTCCCTCTGTCTGTGTCTCTGCCTCTCTCTCTCTCTCTCTGTGACTATCATAAATAAATAAAAATTAAAAAAAAATAAATCCACTCTAGTTCAAGACACCTGATCTAGAATGCCATTTATTCATTCAATAAATATTTATCAAGCACCATCTACATGCCAGGAATTACACCAGTTGCTGGGGATATAAAAATGAGTAGAACAAGTATTCTTTCTCTCATGGAGCTTATATTCTCTAATGAAGGGGTAAGTTGACGATAATATGATAGAAAATAGGGTAACGCAAGAAAACAGTTTACAATTGCTAGCAGGACAATAAAATAGAAAGCTGTTGATCAAGAATGACTGAGAAAGGCTCTTTAGAGTAGGCATTAAAGAAAGCCTGAGAGACATTTTTGCTGAAGTCTTAAATGACAAGAGAGCTAACAAAGCGACTGGCTGTCTGGGAACATGACATTCTCCACAAAGGAAAAAAGAAAAAAACATCATGATTTAGGAAGAAGCCTCCCATGTTTGAGTTCAAAAAAGAAGGCTCAAGTTAGTGAGTCAGAAAAACACTAGTTCTAGATGAGATATGGGACACGCAAAAGCCAGATCACACAAGCCTTCATAGGCCATGAGTAAGGAATCTGGATTTTCTGAAAATTCTAGTTCTACCAGGAACTTATTCTCTACCTTTGACTAGATGGTCAGACTTGATGGTCCACAGAAAGCAAGCACCATGCTCTAAAGTCGCACTGCCTAACAGAGTAGCTCCCAAGCATGTGAACTAGTCCAAGCTGAGAGATTATAAATGTAAAATATACACCAAAGTTCAAAGCTTAGTACTAAAAAGAGCAGGAAAAGTGTCTCACTTATAATTTTTAAATTTATTATACTTTTAAACGATATTTATGTTTATTATAAAATTTATTAATGTTTAAAATACATTGTTATTTAAATAATATTAGATATATTATTTAATATTATGATACTGTACTATATGTTAATATATTTAGTATATTATTAAAGGTAATTTCACCTATTACTTTTTTCTTTTTTTAGTATGGCTACGAGGAAATTTTAAATTACATTTGTGGCAGGAAGTCCTGCATGGCTCAGGACTTGGGCGTTTGCCTTCAGCTCAGGGCATGGTCCCGGAGTTCTGGGATGGGTCCCCCACATTGGGCTTGCTGCAGGGAGCCTGCCTTCCTCTGCTTGTGTCTCTACCAATCTCTCTATGTCTCTCATGAATAAATAAATAAAATCTTTTTTAAAAATTACATTTGTGGCTCATTTTATGTTTCTATTGGATAGCACTGCACCAGAAAAAGGGCCCACAAGAGCAGGGATCTTTGTTCTGTTCACTCATGTAACCATGCTGGGCTATTGTTAGCACTTGATAAATAATAATGAATGAATACAGACTTGCAGTTTTGTAAAAAAAAGAAGATGCCACATAAATTAGCAGTTTACAGCCAAGGTGGGAGAATGGGAGGGAGGAATGTTGTTTAGGGCCACCACAACGCATCACTATGCAAGGCTGTGGTGCTGTCATATGTACCTGGGTTTTTCCCCTCTCCCCACTCCTGGTATAAAAATTAAAGAGCTTACAGGTGCTACAACAGCAGCACCAATCCATAAAACTGAGTCATGTTTAATTACTTCAATACTGATCTTTTCAATTACCTAGACTTCACTTTTTATCCTCGTAACATTCCATTATTTCCAACGAACAAGTCACTAATCCTTCATCAACTCTTTGATTTGTTATCTCTGCTTATGTACCCTATATTACAGAGCTATAGTAGAGAAAGTTCAGGATTAAATAGACTTGCTATATTTCTGGGTCTCAAGATCTGATTTCAGTGCTGTAAAGAATCTGCCACTAAAGACCTGCCAAAGATCTACTGATTCATGAACTGTCTACCTTTACTAGATGATTTCAAAGGTTCATTCCAACCCTCTGATTCTGTATTTACAAAAGATCTTCATAGTCTTAACAAATAAATTCACACTGATTTAGACATTCATTTTTTTTTATTCTTTTCACAAATATGTACTTCACTGACTCATACAGATTCTGTTAAAGGTAGTAGGTGTTGAAGGTGAGGACATGGACAGTCTCAGTACCTATGAAGTTTATAAGAATACCGAGGGCACTGCCTATATTTGGCCCTGAATTAAGGGTAGAGAGGACAGACCTGGTGCAAATACATAAAGTTTATAAAGTCCCTCTTTCATTATGCTTTTTTCTCTTTGTAATTAACTCCTCCCTTTACTTTAGGGATCACCTCATATCCTGCCCTAATCAAAAAATGGCACAATATCCAATTATTCATACTAGTACATAGATACGTGTTAAAGTGATCTGTAATATAGTTTTATTTTAAGATTCCATTTGAATAATGAAGTTTGAATGAGGCATCTACACATTGGGCCTTTTAACTTCAATTATGAAATAAAAGGTTTTTATCCTTGAATACAGTTATTTAAACAACAGTAAACAGTAACATTTTCTAGAACACTGAGATATAATGCTGTCTTAAATTTTTATATTACTTTATAGTTTAAAGAGTATTTTATGAGTCTCACAACTCAATTAAGTAAACAGAAACACATAGTCCCTTTTTTAGATGAGGAAACAAACTCAGAGAAATAAAGTGGTCTGTCAAATATCATACAAATATTAATTGGTTTCAAAATAGGAGAGTTGCAAGGGAGTTGCAAGGCTTGCTCCAAAGATGATATTCAAATTTTTGACAATTAGTAAAGGCAATGTCTATCAAAACAGTCATCTGCCATAATACTAGTGCTTAACAAGAATAGATCCCAGCCATAAACAAGCAGTAAAACTGAGTATCAACCATGAATATCAGGGAAGAACTCCTGCTTCATCCTAGCATTCAAATGTGAATTATTATAAGTGGTGTACCAGCCAAACAAAACAAGTATTCTGTTAATAAATTCTGCAAGTAAGCACACGCACACTCACCTGACCTGAAAAGTAACCTTAACTGAGGACATTATAGGTGGCTTAATGAGTATTTCATTGAAAACAGATGCTTAATACCACTAAAACAAACATAGACATCAATGATTTAAACATTTTTAAATGATTTAAATATCTAAGTTATCAAATCAGTAGGCAGAATAGTTTCTCATCAAAGAAAGCAAACAAAAAATTCTGAGGATCGATTAGCTTTGTCTGCATAAAAGCTAGAAGCTCAGAAAACAAAAACACAGAAAATGTAGTAAGATGTTTAGCATACAGAATTATGTAGAACATAAAGAACTCACATTAATCCTTCAGAAAACAATAAAATCCAACAATAGGCAAAGAAATAAATATACAATTCACAAATATACAAAAACTAAAAATAAAGCTAGTTAACATACACAGAAAATATTAAACTTCACTAATAATCAAAGAAAAGCAAATTAAAACAATGAGATATCAATTATAAAATTATCCCATATGGATCACAATGTTGCCAAGGATAACAGCACATGTGTGGCAGACAGGAAGAATATAAAGCATGTGTGAAAGTGATCTAAGAAGGCAGGAAATAAGAAGGCAGAAGTATTTTCCAATAAGTCCTAGATAATATTAATTCACTGAAAAAGCATTTACTGAGTACCTGCTCTACACTGAATTTTTAAAATATTTAACCTAACCTTATGTGACTCCAATCTAGCATGAAAGACAGACTTAAAAACTCAGAAACTATTATAAAAAATACTTTTCAAAGTGAAATGGGACCACAGTGGAAAGATACTTCATTTAGTGGTATCCATCAAAATTATTTCCAATGAAAAATTTTATCAACAGAATACTTCATCTGTGGATATAATTAGGTTATCTTTAATACAATAAGGTTTAGTTTTATTTCTATCACTATATAAATGAAGGAATGTCATTTTAAAATCATTTGGGGGATCCCTGGGTGGCTCAGTGGTTTAGTGCCTGCCTTTGGCCCAGGGCGTGCGTGATTCTGGAGTCCCGGGATCGGGTCCCGCATTGGGCTCCCTGCATGGAGCCTGCTTCTCCCTCTGCCTGTGTCTCTGCCTCTCTTTCTCTGTGTCTCTGCCTCTCTTTCTCTGTGTCTCTCATGAATAAATAAATAAAATATTTTTAAAAATAAATAAAATAAAATCATTTGAATTACATTTTATAGTCTATTTTTAAAAGTGAATAAAGGAAGGTGGAAGAGATATAATAAACCATGAATGAAAGACTCAGTAATCAGGGATGGAAATAAGACTTTTATAGCTGAGCTAATACATTAAAAGACAAAGTCTACATCTGGATTCAATATTGGTATGAATTCATTGGCAAATTTAAAAAGAATTTCATTGTACAAAAACAAAAAGATGGTTTTGATAGGCTTTAGTCCTCTGGTTACTTTTGTTTCTAGAGTCATATGATTAGTATAATAATATGATACATTTAATATGTCACTGTGTATATGGTTTTGATAAAAATGCACCCACCAAATTGTCTCAAGGGCACATGCACAAGCTGTTTTAAAATATACATACTGCCTTAATGTTTTTATGTCAGTAAAAACAAATTCAAGTGAGCTTTTATAAGTTCGTACAAAATTAAGAATTTTAATTTTCTAAAAATGAATCTTGACAATCTTACTTAAACCCCACCTTTTGACATAATTACTTATATAAAATAATGCATTAATTCTCTATTTAGTACCTACTGTCCATTAAAATGAAAAAGAATGAAACACACTTCCCCCTTTCAAGGCACAGACAACTATATTTTATTATAAAATTTTAAGTTTCAACTTTCACAGTGACTTCGTAAAGTCTTGAAAACCATTTGATGAAAACTCACCAATGTAATCCTCACACAGTGTTTTAAGCCCTGGATCAAATCTCACCTCTTCACAGAAACCACCCTACACTCCCCAAGTCAGGATTGACCGATAGATGATGATACTGATACCGGTAACATCAGCAACAGCTGACATTTACTGAGATTTAACTCTGCCAGCTATAGTACAACTATCATTTCATTTGATACGCAAACACAACTGCAGGAGGGCGATACTAACAGGAATTTACTGAGGGCCTGTTATACTGCCCTTACCTTCATGGTGCTCAAAATTCAGTGGAAAGGATGGCACAGGAACAAATAATTATAATATTAAGTAATGCCTGTAGCAACAGGATTAGATAGAGGAGCACTCCAGGACAGCAGCTGATAATGCATTACAACCAGTACTCTTAAAATCGAAACCATAAAACTTAACCCTCAAGACCTTGAATGATACAGTTCCTGCCAGCCTTGACAACAAGCTCACCACACCATTCTCCCCACTTCAAGAAGACTCAACTTTTGAGCTGACTCTTGAAGGATGAACAGTTTGTCAGTGAATGCAAAGGCAGGTTAGGGCCAAACTCTGCTTTATATACCCACAAATTTTTAAGTGGAAAGATGATATGAACCTATGAGAACTTTCAGAAAGAAAACTCTGATGGCAGACTCAGTCCACTAGCAATGGAAAGCTAGTGTGGGGAAGATAAATCGTAAAATCATTTATAGTGGCAGCAACAGGAGCAGCAGCAAGCAGCTAACAAGTGTGCAACCTTGCTTACAATCCCAATGGACAGTTCTGTGGTAGAATAATGAACGTGTTGAGCAAAATTAGATACAATTGGGAAGATGAAGAAGAGTCAGAGCATGCCGTGAAACAGGAAGGCATCAAAAGCAAAATCCATGCTCCATTCATATTTCAAGCTGAAACTGCCCCAACCACTAAAAAATCATATACAACTTAGGTAGCAGTCTCTCAAGTAAAAACAAAATTGTTATTAAAAATGAACTTGCGGGGATCCCTGGGTGGCTCAGTGGTTTGGTGCCTGCCTTTGGCCCAGCGCGCGATCCTGGAGTCCTGGGATCGAGTCCTGAGTCAGGCTCCCGGCATGGAGCCTGCTTCTCCCTCTGCCCGTGTCTCTGCCTCTCTCTCTCTCTCTCTCTATGTCTATCATGAATAAATAAAAAATTTTAAAAATCTTAAAAAAAATAAAAATAAAAATAAAAATGAACTTGCCCTCTAACCCAGTAGCGCCATTTCTCAGAATGTATCCAAAGGACATAACATAGTATGCCAATACACAAATATAAACATTCCTGCAGCTTTGATTAGAACAACAAAAACGGAAAAGCTGGAACTCATTTTGTCCAAAGTACTGAAAGAAATATATGTTGTCACATACATGTGGACCTATATGTACCAGTGTAGGCAGATCTCTAAGATCAGAAGTTAAAGGGAAAAAAGACAAGGAACAGAACACATATACAGTATGAATCCCTTGTGTAAAATATGATATGTGTACATATGTGCTCAAAGGACCCACAAGAAACTGTTAACGGACATTACCTCAAGGAAGTAAAACTGAGGGGCAAGTAAGGAGACACTAATTCCCCTTTCATACTATTTGAAATGTTTACGATGTACTCATAATTACTTACATTTTTTCCTTAATTTATATCATTAAAAGGGTAAGTGGCTCACACACATTCTGGTTCAAAGTACAGAAAACTATGCTATACCATTTTAAAAACTCTCCATCTAAAATTGTTAAAATTAGAGATCTGCTACCTAGGAAGCTAAATTCCTATTTTCTGGAAAATTAACTTATATGCATCTCTTGATTTCCTAAGATTAACCAAGACTTTACTAGATAAGACACAATAATCTTTTAGTATATTTTTCCAATGCTAGAGAACATTCTCTATTTCAACAAGTATCACAAAATTCTTAAACCAGTGGCCATTAAAATTACATACTGTTTTAGATATTTTTGCCATGATAGTAATAAAATAGCGATTTAAGTTCATACACAATTTTCCAGGTTACAAAATGTTCTGACATGCAGCATCTTTGTTCCTCAAAAGAAAACACTGAGGTAGGTAAAGAAAGTAATATGATATTAGGCCTAATTTAGGCTTAGGCATCTTAAGTTTAGAGAAGTTACACAACTACCCATGGTCCCAAGAGCTACTAAGTAACAATGCAGGAATCCTGGGTCCTTCCACTAAATCATCTCCTTTCAAATAACTATGTCACCATGTACTCAGGGTCATATTTAAGGCAGGGAGGGAGAGCTCACCGTCCATCTGGCAGTGACAGGCAGTCCACCAGGCGAGGAATGTACCATACAAAAATAAAGTAGATGAAGGTGGGCCTGACTGATGAAAAGGAAACAGAACTGGGACAAATGCCAAGGAGAACAGCAACGAAGGTGAAGACCGGGCAGCTTCCCAATAAGGGCAGCCAAAGAAATAACTTTGTAAGGTTAATTTACTTAGTTAAGGTAGAAGAGAAAGTCTATTGGAAGAACTATATTGTGATGTGTAAAATCATAAAAGTGTGTATATCCAATCAAAAGATTTAGGAAAGATGTAATGGAGTGTACATGTATGATGTATTTAACCAGAGATTAAAACCTGGCACATGATTGCTATGAAAAATTTGATAGGTCTAATCCTACAGTGCACAGTCATATTAATGCTGTGGCTTGGAACTTTAAGAATCATATGCAAAATATACTTAGAACTCAATTTCACTCTATGGGATACACCAAGTAAGGAGCAAGAATTACTTCTCACACAAAAAGATTCATTCTCCTAAGATTCTAGTACAGCTCTAAACAGTAATAGTACCTGCTAGGGTAAGAAAATCCTTCTTAAGAAAAGGGATTGTAGACATCAGAACTAATACCAGGGTCAGTCCACCGTGGTTCTAATAAGGAACCACGGGTCTTTAAATCCTGATGAACAGACTTCCCAGAAGAAGTCTTACAGCAAACTTTTACTGCTGACACAGCAGAAACAAGGTCCCATGGATATCAACAGTTACATCCCTTACTGTGACAGAAGGAGAAAGGGTTAGAGAGCCAACAATTTTGACTCCAAATGTCAATAAATACTTCTAACATTTAACATACATTTTTTAAGTTATTTAGAGGTGAGGGTTTCTTTAATTGTTTTATTCTTGATACATTTTGCTTTGATTTGAGTTTTAGTAAATATATAGAATTATTCATTACATTTTGCCATTTTAACACCCATTCACCCTTCTCCTGCTAACATATTCTGATTCCCCTTAGGAAATTACTACTTCCCCATCCTCAGAATATGTTATTTCTACTACTCAGCTTCATCCTAGCTCCAGGTTAGACACAGATCAAAATGGTTAGACACAGATCAAGATGACGTGCTCAGAGAAAGGCATATGACCCATCCAGAAGCAATGAAGCACAAGAATCCTTGCTGGATTTCATATGAGGCAAAAATCTGTTGGAGACTAGACTCAATACAGAGGTATCAAAATAAAAAGATGAATTAAAGTTAACTCCTTTCACCCTGAATCAGCCATACATGAAATTAGCTCTACAAAGACTTTTAGTTATGTGAGCAAATAAATTCCCATTTTGGCTTAAACCAGTCTAGGCTGGGTTTTCTTATACTTATAACCAAAAAGTGATAAACTTGAAGTTGATACCAAAAAGTGGGGAAGCTCCTAGAAAAAAGGTTTGTATAAAGCACAAACCACTGACCAACTCTAAAACTACTAAAAGTTATTCCAGATATTTAACAGCATAAGATTTCTGAAGCTGATTTCTATATTCTGCCCCATTCCAGAATACGATACTGGGAACCAGGAAAATAGTATAATCATGTTTTTTAAAAGAACGTGCAGGGTTTTTTAAGTCCCTTCTTTGCCTTCATTTCCTAGTACCACTTCCCCCAGCTAATAAATGCTTACTCCAAATCGTATTAATATTACATTTAGACTTCTCATTTTACAGAACTCCTTGAATGCTTCAGTGCCCATTAGTTTTTATGGCATACATGACATAATCACAGACAATGGTGATCAAACAACTTACTAAAAACCAGTGGTTTAGAGAAAGTTGAGGAGTTAAGTAGCAATCTCTGAAATAACCTAAATCTCAAAGGTAATACTTAAGGTTACATGCAAGACTTTATCTGAACAACCATCAAGCCTCAGATTCCAACTTCTTTACAATCAAAATTTTTTCCCCTCTTACTCTTTCTCTCTTGGGAAAAAGAATACATACAATTTAATGGGGCTTATAGGTATTCAACATGAGGAAAAGACTGGAAAAAACAGCAGAGTAACACCCTCCCACCCCTCACCAATCTATCTCCTCCTACCCCAAAGAAAGGAGGGTTGAGGGTATAAAATAGCCAAGGTTTTAAACAATAAAAAATTTATGGGATTTTTCCAGAAGAACACAAATCTGCTCAACACATAGAACATACATTAGAAAACATAACTAGAATATTTTAGCCATTATTATATACAAAAGGGCAGGGAGAGGCTGTCTTCATGAAATCTGGATTGCAGATGTTTGGCAAAAAAAAAAGATTAATAATCTATCACAAAGTCCCACAACTAGTGATTCAAAATGAAAGCTTTCACTACTTACACCATATGTAAATATACATATATACACGCTGCTTATAATCCCTTGATCTGAAGAGAAAGAGAACTGATACTCTACTGTGAAAATGGTCAGTGGGCAGACATTTTAAAATCCTTTCCCACATGAAAAGATTCCTGAAAAAGAGATCAGAAGACAACAGAAAAGCACTCAATATATATGGAGTTGTAAATCCTATATGAACTAGTATCTATTACACAAAGAGAGAGCATGCAACAAAGTGATTAGGGAAGTCAAACATGAATTAGTCCAATAACAGAGAGGCAAATATAAACCGCCAAAAAGCACTTTATGGAATAGAAGCCCATACAAATCAAAAAGATGACTATTATTATCAATGAAACAATATTAAACTTTGAAACTCCAAATAAATCTTAAGTCAATAAAAAATTGGTATGACTTCACTGAGGAAAAAAATATATCTGAAGTAAAACAAAATACATATCAAGGCAGAACATATATTTTTAAAATACAATAAATCAAATATTTACAAAAAAGATATATGTACAAGGCGTTAACTCTAAGTGCACGAAGATAAAAAACACCGTAGTCTATTGTGAATAGCCACTGTTTGATTCTATTAAAGAACCCTTCACTGTACCTAAAAATGTAGCCCTCTTATTAAGTCTATATCTCCCTCATCAACAAAGATAATTCAAAGTACTCGTGGTGGATACTAGGATTCTGTTCTTGATTCCATAGTCCTCTTTATATTCTGCTCAAACACATCTGATCGCAAAGACATTCCCATCTATATAAGTGAGATGACAGGATGATGATGACAGTAGCAAGAACAAATACCTACAGGGCTTTATATGTGCTAGGTGATATTCCTTGCATTTTATATACTTAATTGTCAGAACAACTCAGTGAAGTAGGGTGGTCTTCTTATCTCATTTAGTAGATGCAGAAAATGAGTAAGAAAAGAAAGTTGCCCAAGTTCACATACCCAATATATAGCAGAACCAGATTCAAACCCACAAACTCTGCTTCCAGAATCTGTGCTCTTAATTACTACAGTTTAATTCTAGTAGTTTGATATAATTTTAACCCTTTCTTTCCCTCTAATCTACTTACCACTCTATGATTCAGTTTCCCACCTACAACATGGGTCAATAGTTCTTATTCATACAGTTGTTTAATCCTTATATGAGGATTAAATGCAAAACCATACATGTATTTAGAATAGTGCCTGACACATACCAATACTATATAAATAGTACTGCTCACAAAATATCTATCAAAAATCTGTCACTGAAGTTGAGAATCAGTTATAAAACTAACAGTGAGAATTTACCAAACAGAATAGTCTTAAAGTGTCCTTCACACTTCTAAAGAGGTGATGTTTAAATAAAACTCGGCTTTCCCAATTATTTTCATAATAAAACAGACCACCATAAGCCTTGAGGAAAACACATACACATAACTTAGGAATTGCTTTCTTCAGTCTGGAACAACTTCTCCATTATTCTTTTTCCTTCATTGCGCACCCCCCCCTCACCCACTACACACACACACACACACACACACACACACACACACAACATCACAGAAATATATCTCACCTGGGTAAAGGTAAATACTAAAATTTTCTCTTATATACCAAGATAAATGTTTATACATGTTTTAAGAGACATAATTTATTTGGTATTTTAATGTTGTTCTCATCTGGACAACTGGGTCCTACATATTCTGAAAGGGTTCAGCCAGAACACTACTCTCAGTTTGCCTTTACCAAAGAGCTAGAGAATTATGGAGACAGAAAGAATGATAGCAATCTTCTAGTCCAAGGTCTAATACTGATCGAGATTTAGATTTGCTTCTAATTTTCTGTTGTGACAACATTCTTGCCTATGCCTCACTGTACAATTGTGCTAGGATTTCTCTAAGTACAGATGAAAGAGGAGAATTGCTGGAGGATCCCAAAGTCTGTATGGATTCAAACTTTTAAGGGATTATCAAATGAATCCTCAAAAGTAGTTGTACAAAACACCTAAGAATATGAAAGCTATATAAAATACACATAAGGCAAGGGGGGGGATATCGTTGATTCAGGTTCAAAAGCTAACCTAAATTTGTAATTAATTTGTTTAGTTATTTGTCTCTCCTTCTCCTGAAACCTCATTAAGCTGATAGAGACTTTTGAAAATAAATAAATAAATAACTAATAACAAAAGAAATCATCACAAGAGAGTTTAATGACTTTGGAAGCATTCTATGGAAAGATCCACAGCCAAGAGGCAAAGAAGGAGTGTGCAACAAAAGGAGTGATTGCCAAGTAAACTCCAAGAGGCTCCACCACTGGGGAGGTTGGGCAGGAGTAAGAAGGGATGGAAATGGCAACTAGCTTTTTCATAGAAGCTGAAAAGAAGAAAATAGAATAAGAAAAGAAAAGAAGAAAATGGAATCCTTATTCTACCCCTACCCTCATCCCCATATATGCAGATGACATGCATTCTGGCACTTAACCCCACATGGGAGCAGAGTGAGAGGCTCCTCTCTCAAGAAATTGAACAAACTGCTCTGTAGGCCCTTCCCCGAAAAGCCATCTCCCAGTCCATTCACCCTAAAATTATATCTGCCAGTCAAAAAGCATTGCCCAATGTTTCCAGTGAGTGCTGGTCAGCCTTCCTGCTGACCCTTGCCATGGGCAAGACCAGAACAGAGGAAACAACCACCCCAGAGGAAGTAAAGATGATTCAGGAAACAGGAAATAACTTTTTCAAAAACTTGTTTTTCTTAGAGTGATGAGAAAAACTTTTGCATCCATGCCTCAACATCAAGATGTTACAAAAAAGGACAAATGAAAAATGAAAGAGTTCTTATAAATTAAAATATACTCCTGAAATAAGAAATTCAGTTAGAAGACTCACAAAATAAAGTAGAAGAAATCACCCCCTACCAACTCCCCAAAAGGTAAAAAGACCAAAAAAAAAAAAAAAAAATCTAGGAGGAAAAAAAAAAAGAATAAAATTCAGAAGATTCATCATCCAGTGAAGAAAATAGAGGAGGAGCTTATTAAGGAAAGTGTTCCAAATCTGAAAAAAGACAAAAGTGCTATTTGAAAAGAATTGAGTGTTGAGCATAACTAATAAAAAGGACTCACATCTAGTAGGTACATCCTTGTGACACATTTTATTCCTTGTGCAGTATCAGGAACATCAAGATAAAAAGAAAAGTCTAAAAAGTTCCAGATTTGGGGGGTTTGGGGGAGGAGGCAGGTAAGAGGCCTACAGATAAATAAGACTCTGAGAGGCATTAGCTATAACATTAGCAACATCAGATGCTAGAAGATAATAGATGAAAGCCCTCAAAGCTCTCAGAGAAGCTTATTTTCAATGTAAATTTCTACATAAGCTATCAATCAATCAACTGTGAAAGCAAAATAAAGACATTTTCAGACATGCGGGATTCAAATAGTTGACCTCTTATTCTTGTACCATGAAGAAGATAGTTTAGGAAGAATACAAAACAAGGGTGAAAACCAAGGAAATAGGAAATATACAAGAAAATGATGGCACTAACCCAAAAGTCCAGTGAAAAGAAATTCCAAGGATGCAGCTGTACAGCAGACCTAAAAAGCAATGAGTCCACATTAGAACAAGAAATCAGGAAGCTCCAAAGAATGTCTTCTCAAAGAAGAATCACATAAATTCCAGGAAACAGGTAAAATGATTAAGAAGGTAGAAGACATTAGCAAAATGATAAAGATGGCATATGCTGCTTCTCTAAACATGAAGGAAAAAAACAAAAGGAATAACTCTAGGAAAAACAAAAAATTATACACAACATCATGATCCTAACATAGATCCATCAATCTACAACATGGCAATGATTTTGAGCAATTATGTGTGAGAAAAATAAATCCATTTAAACCAGATGCTGTTCTCCTTCAGGTGACCTAGAAGTGTGACACCTCAACTTTTAGAGAGGGAAATATAATTTTAGCATATCATTGTTTCCTCTTTCAAGATGTCCTTTGCCCTCTCGCTTCTCATTCATTCATTCATCCATCATGCTAACAAATATTTACTGAGCATCCTGCATGCCAGGCACTGTACTAAGAATGGAGATAAAGCAGTGAACAATGAAGATAAAACCCTGCCCTGGGGGAGCTTGCATTCTAATGATAACATGACTCCTCCTCTTCCAAGAATCTATTAAGCAGTTTTATCTCCTAAGGAGCTTTCTCTGAACTTCTGTGTTAGGCTAAGTGCTTTTCCTTTACTGCTCCTAAAGAATTTTAATAACTCTTTATATATAAAGAGAGTCAAAATCAGCTTTTTATATAGGTATTACCTCAACAATGCAACAACAGCAAAATTTCTTAAATTTATTAAAGTTATTTGTACCTCTACTGAAGAGCCCTGTGCCTAGATCCATAAATGTTTTGAACCTTTCCATTCAACTTAAGTGTAAATAAAACTGCCAAGTAAAATGTAAAGCAATATAGATGTTGTTTATTATTTAACAGATAGGAAGCTAAAGTCTCTGTCAGGTAAATGACTTGCTCAGATCATAAAACTAGTCTATGAAAAAGCCAAAACTAAAATCCATAGTGCTAGGTTAAATTAAAGTAAGTGGTCAAATAAAAAAATGGGCCAAAATGGGAGAGAATAACCTCAAAACTTTATTTTCTTAAAACTTTCCCAAGTACACGACAGATGTCTAACACAGAGACTCCATTTTCTTCCATATGTCAAGGCACAGCTTAACAATTACATAAAGACCATTGTGAAAGCCTCAAAAATATAATCTACTTTTTAAAAGCTTCAATTTCAGGGATCCCTGGGTGGCGCAGTGGTTTAGCACCTGCCTTTGGCCCAGGGTGCGATCCTGGAGACCCAGGATCAAATCCCACATCGGGCTCCTGGTGCATGGAGCCTGCTTCTCCCTCTGCCTGTGTCTCTGCCTCTCTGCCTCTCTCTCTCTCTCTCTCTCTCTCTCTGTGACTATCATAAATAAATTAATTAATTAATTAAAAAAAAAGCTTCAATTTCATAGAGTTGTGTATTTCCACTTTGCAGTATATGATACTTGAAATGCATAAATGTTTAGATGTTAAGTGATAACTGATATAAAATATATTCATTTTAAAATATTTCTTCACAAGGAAATCTTCAAACTTATTCCCATAAATATATTATTTATTACAATATTAGACTACAAAAATAGAACACTTAATAGATGAGGAGAGTTGCTTTATATTCATAGGACAAGCAGCCAAGGAATTGATCCTGTTTCAGTTCAACAAACATTTATCAAAGCTTTGTTAGATGCCAGAAGCTACTCCAGGACTTGTAATATTTCCATAATGAATTATAAAAATGTCTGTCCTTGGGTGGCTTATGGTAGGGGAAGGCAACTGCAACTATTTTCCTAAACACTAAGAGCTGACTAATTAAATGTGACTTCTGGGTACCACAGCAGGGTTATCTACACATAGGTTTCACCACACTTAAAAGATGGGTCAAAACAATGTAATTATTTTTGAAAAATAGTCAATTGCTAAAATATACAATATTAGGACTTGAGTTGTTTGTGAATTTGATCACAGAAATCAGAGGATTTAACTCACATATGTTTATAGATCTCCCAACATTTAGTAGCTGAAGGAGTCAATGAATACTAACTAAACAGTGATTTTTATTCATAATGCAACCAGAAGACTCAGAGAAACTTTTAGCACCCACTAGAATACAAAAGGGTTTAACCTTCATCCTATCTCTAGTACCAATACCACTGATTAGCACAATTACCATTCATTACCAGCTCAAATGCCAACTCTGATCTGCCCCATGGTACACAGCAACATTTAAACAGATATAATTCCAACCCTTTGCTGCTCAGCCTCAATTCCAATTACTGGAATATTCCTAACTAACTCCTACACCTAATTCTATGCCTTTATCTTTTCTTGGATGTTTCCCAAAGGAAAAGTATAGGCCAAAGTATAAAACCTCTGGAAGAGATATTTTGAAGCTCCTTTTTTAATATCTATTCTGACAATAAGATAACTGGTTTTATGACTTTTAAAATATATGAAGCACGCATACAATCACCAGCAAACTGTCAGACAATCCTGAAAACTATTAAGAAAAGTGCCAACAACAATAACAAAAAGATAAGCACAAAAAGGAATAAACGAGCCAATACACATATAAAAGGTGCAAAGGCTACTTACTGGTCAAAATATGTGAAAAAAATTAATAATAGTAAAAATTATAATAATAATAGTAGCTAGAATTTATTATGCCCTTTCTTTATGTGTGAATATACAGTAAAGACTTACCTAATTAATTAATCAACCAATTATATAAGAAACTACTCAGGAAAACAGAAAAAGTTCCAGAGCAGATGTGATGTTAGCTGGTCCCTCATAGATACAAATTCACTAGGCAAAGCCTGGGGTAAAGGCAAGCACTCAATGGTGGAAGAAAAGATGAGGTAATAACATTTACAAAAACACCATAATATGAATCCAGTCTCTATTCTAGGAGCCATTTCTATTCTAAAGTGCATAATAAAAGTGACAAGTTATGAAACTGCACAGAGAAGAGGGAGGTAAGACATAAACAGCACTGTATTTTAAGCTAAACAAATGAACTTAAATTTTTTATAGGTATGTAACTTAATCAGATTTGTTTTATCCTATACCTTTAATTTTCAAGAAAATATTTCATCAATACCAGATATCAACTGATAATTAAAATTCAGCAATACTTCATTCCTAATGAAGTATCTTTCAAAGACAAGCACAATTCTACAAAAAGTACATTACTTGAGTGGTCTTCCAAAAGTCATTACTTTTAAATCAAAAATGAAAAGAAACTGCCAACCTAGAATTCTTTACCCAGCAATTATATCATTCAAAAAATGAAGTTAAGTAACATTTTTACCTATCGCCATCATACCCACATAAAAGAGAGCATTGAAGAACATGTTCTTCAAGCAACTGTGAAATATAGGAAATATAGAACAAAAAGCAAAAAAACTGACAGTATAAATAAAAAGAAGAATGTCCTGTGCTGTTTAAAATGAATTAAATAGATGCACTAAATCAATAAATTAAAAGAAACAACCATGTAACAAAAACAAAAGAGCATATAAACTCTAAAAAAGAAAAAGTTCCCGTACCCTAAGGAAAAAATTGATTGTTCTGTGACCATGAAAACAATTGAGTTTTAACAGATCAAGGACAACTGTTTCACTGGTCACATTTCTAAAAGCCAGTCGATTAACAGGTAACAGTCACACCCTTGAAATTCAGACAAGAGGACTATCACTCCAGTGATCATTCCTATAAAATGATCAAATACTTACAATGCCTAGTCATTAAATAAAAAAAGATACAAATCTTTATATTGCTAACCTTCCCAGTAGTAGTACTCTTTTCTCTTTTTCAATAATATATATATACATATATATATATATATATTCTTTTATATATATATATATATATATATATATATATATATATATATATATATACATGAAAAGCAGGATGCAAATATTCTTGAGATCTAACAGGAGCTGTTATCAAGGCAACTGGGAATCAAATTCTCCCATTAACTCCAAACTCAAGGATAACTGTTCTGTGAGAATAACAAATTACTCCAAATGTAGGACTCCTCATACATATTCAGTGGATTCTATCTTCCAAAAATGAATGTGAGTAGGGTAAAATATTCCCTTTGCTAACTGGCAAAGAAGATTCCTGAGGATAATGATTCATCCATATCCATATTTTAGAACTATACTATACCTTCACAGTTTGCCATTACTGGCAACAACATAATAAAGTACTTGAATAAAATATTTCCTATCTATTCACAATGGTAATATTTACATTTAAAACCAAGAAAACAGATTTTCCATTTCATATATTTCTATACTTGATAGAAAGTATTATTTCATATATCTAATACTTGATAATTTTAAATACCAAGTGTACTAAGTTTAGCCCTGAAATGATTTTTAAACACTTCTCTAAAGTATAATTATTTTCAATTAGAGCACTGTTCTGTCACTCAAGAGTCATCTGATTTACATAAATACTAGTCAAGCACCATAGAAATTCTAAAATATATAATTAGAATGTCACAAATCACCTAATTCATCCTGTCAAAACAGGGATTATTTTAAGTTCTATTTCACTTCTTCAAAAAGAAATCATATTTACTTTATTTTCTCTAACAGAAAAAAAAATTAGTAGGATAAACTTACAACGTACTTCCCCAATCAAACCTTAAAATGATTCTGGTTAACCACTAATTGACTCAAGTAGTTAAGTATTTTTCTGAATGTATTTTACTTAAATATGTCTGACAACATACAATAATGTCATGTAGTAATTAGGTTACTGTTCTACAGTATTATAAATTATTTCACTGATTATTATTCTTACTCATTCACAGATAAAAAGGTCACTTTTGTCCTTATATCCAAGTAAATTAGATGCACTTCTAGCATAAAGTAAATAATTTTGTTAATAGCTCTTACTTATGGTTAAAGCATAACCATAAAAAGCTATTATTGGTGATCCCTAGGTGGCTCAACAGTTTAGCACCTGCCTTTGACCCAGGGCATGATCAGGAGTCCCCCAATCGAGTCCGGCATCCGAATCCCTTCATGGAGCCTGCCTCTCTCTCTCTCTCTCAATGTGTCTCTCATGAATAAATAAATAAAAATATTTTTTTTAAAAAAAAAGCTATTATTAAATAACACATTTCACTAACCTGAATTCACAGACACACACACAATTATGAGCTAGCTTTGTCATTTTCAAACCCCCTAACAATATTTGGGAAAATAAAGACAAAAAATGTTTTTGTATTATTTTTTAACATTCAGAAACATAAAACCTTAATTGTTTACCACAGATTATAACACAGAAAACATAAAGAAATACTATAAATATTATGAACTTGAAATAAAACTCTAGCCATAATTTATTGAACTCACATTAATAAAGAATATACATACTGATTCCAAATGAAGAAGTGGAGTACCTGGTAGATTCTAGGTGACTTATCAAAAATTTCCTAACAAATAAACAATCATATGACTCTCAAATTTGCCATACAAAGATATATGCTAGTTCTCAGACCTCATACTAGATCCTTTCACAATGTAAAACCTTTTCTTTTTTCACACTGATATTTTCTTTGTAACAAAATACTACCTAGTTAGATTGCTAAGCATGAATCTTTAGAAATGAGATTAGCAAAACAATTTAAAAATACTTACTGTCTTGTTTCGTAATCTAATTATGTCCGAGACAGAGCCAGCGCCGCAGTACTCCATAACAATCCAGAGGTCTGTGTTCTTAAAATAACTGCCATAGTACTTTACAACATATGGGCTAAAGAAAAATATATACACAATTAAACTTAATTTCCAAAGAAAATTATTTCTTAATCCCAATATAAGTATTTTCAACATTTCATAATGTTCCAATAAGTAAATATCTATTGTACATCAAATTGTCTATATGTAGGGTTTATATAATTAGGTTTTAATTCACGGATGAAATTTAACAGGATTACAAAGCAGAGTAGGCTCAAGTGCTTTGAGTGATTCCCAAGAACATAAGGCTTGGTTCTGGCAAAGAACTTGGTATATAACATAAGGAACAAATGAAAATATTGTCCTTTAACTAAAGCATTTTAAATATAAATCTTTAAGGGAGTTTGCACTCAGATATTAATACTCAACTCTAAAATACTCTAATTCAACAAAGTCAACAAAATTATTTTCAATTCTCTTTTATTTGGGCCTTAAAAATTCCAGAGATAAGTAATTACAACTATTTTTGCTTTAAATTCAGATTACTAAAATTAATCATTTAAAATATTTATTTAAAGAAAAGATTTTATTTATTTATTCATGAGAGACACAGAGAGAGAGGAGAGAGGCAGAGACACAGGCAGAGGGAGAAGCAGGCTCCATTCAGGAGCCCAATGTGGGACTAGATCCTAGGACTCCAGGATCATGCCCCAAGCCAAAGGCACTCAACTGCTGAGCCACCCAGGCATCCTTTAATTTAAAATATTTCTGAAGTTTTATGTCTTTCAGAGCAGAATAAACTATGTTTATAGCCTGTTTTTAGGAAGACTTAGAAAGGGACAGAGTGTCATATATTTATTTATTTAATATTTAATATTTATTTAATATTTACTAAGAGCAAGCTATATACACTGATATGTAAGACATCTTGCCCAACTCAAAGAGGCAGAGTACCATATTCATAGAATACGTAAGATAAAAATAAAAGTAGCATAAACTAAGTAGTAGACAGCTTAAATACCACAAGAACTAAAATAAGGAAATGGCAGGGCCAGCAGAAAGAACCTGTAGTAAGGGAGGGATTTGAACTATGAAAGAAAGGTTAAAACTCTTCAATATGAGTGGAGAAGAGATAAGAACATTCTAGGAAAAAGAAAAACTATAAGTAAAGGCACAAAATAGAAAGGGAAAAAAAACAAGAATGGCATAGAGGACAACTTGTTCAAAAGATATTTTTAACCAGTAGCGTTTATCATGAAAAGTGGCATCAGTGTAAGATAAATAAAACATAAAAATCAAATTAGCAAAAAATAATAATAAAAGGAAGTATTACAAAATATGACATAAAGAGACCACCAAAAAAGAGCTCAAAAGAAAGCAATCAGGGAAGACTTCTCAGTGGAGCCTTTAATTTTCACTAAGTCTTCAAGTCAAGGGTAGAGTAGACTGGTTGAAGCTTAAGTATTTAAACTAAAAAGGTACCTACAAAGCTAGGATTCAATCCTTTTTTATCCTTCTGCTCCTGGTTACCTCTTGTATAGACTTGCTTCCCAACTGGTCACCTTGTCATAGTTTTCTCCCCCATTCAAATCTATGTTCCATATAGCTTGACAAGGTTACTACCTTCCTTTAAAATAGAAGTAAAATAAACTGGCATATTGTTCTCCCATTAAAAAAAAAAAAGAAAATTTTACTTAAAAAAGAAAACCTCCAATGCCTCTCCATTACTAAAAGGAAAAGATCTTAACTGCTCTTTATCACATACAAGAGCTTTCAAAATCTACCTCTCCACCCATATCTCTCATTACTCCCCACCTCACACCTTAAATTTGCAGACATATTCAACTCTGGTAGGTGCTGGCAATGGAAAGCAAATATCAGAAATTCCTCAGTGTTCACTGAACCACTGAACAAAAGTGCTTGTTTACAAACAAATGAAACTGATCTTTAACACACCCAGAACTTCAACCTATGGGAAACATAAAAATGTCTTCTTTACATACACGTTTTTGGGGTGTAAGTACCAGTGTAGAAACCTTTCCAGGGAGTACTGCTCCTACACACCTGACTATGCATCGGAAACACCTGTGACCCAGGTCCCACACCTTAGGGATTCCAATTTCAGTAGGTCTTTTTTTTTTTTTTTTCCAAAGATCTTATTTATTCATGAGAAACAGAGAGAGAGGCAGAGACAGAGGCATAGGGAGAAGCAGGCTCCATGCAGGGAGCCCGATGTGGGACTCGATCCCGGGTCTCCAGGATCACATCCCGCCCGGGCTGAAGGCAGCGCTAAACCGCTGAGCCACCCGGGCTACCCTCAGTAGATCTTTTAAAAGTTCTATTGGCAACTCTGATACTGGCCCACAGTTAAACCTCACTCCAGAAGAATATCCTTCAAAGAACTTCTTTAAATATTAACCTTCTCATTCAAAATTAAGTAGCAATGAATTCAGGATTATGTTGACTGAAAAACACAAAGAAAACATATATTTTATCTTGCAGGTCTAAGGGCAGGACTGACAGCCCTTAGGAAAATTAGGGATTCTAACGTGGGTGGCTACCTGAAAAAGCAACCCTATCTCTCTTTAACAAGGGAGAAGGGTCAAGGGATCCCTGGGTGGCTCAGCGGTTTAGCACCTGCCTTCAGCCCAGGGCATGATCCTGGAGACCCGGGATTGAGTCCCACGTTGGGCTCCCTGCATGGAGCCTGTTTCTCTCTCCACCTGTGTCTCTGCCTCTCTCTCTCTCTCTTTCTCTCTCTCTCTGTCTCTGTCTCTCATGAATAAATAAATAAAATTAAAAAAAAAATAAGAGTGAGTCAAGAGGACAGCTTTGGGGATAAGTAAAATTCTCTTCAAAAAATAATTTGTGGGGGGCAGCCCAGGTGGCTCAGAGGTTTAGCGCCACCTTCAGCCCAGGAAGTGATCCTGGAGACCCGAGATCGAGTTCCACATCAGGCTCCCTGTGTGGAGCCTGCTTCTCCCTCTGTGTCTCTGCCTCTCTCTCTCATGAATAATTAGAGAGTCTCATAAGTCTCATAAGACTCTCATAAGTCTCTCATGAATAAATAAATAAAATCTAAAAAAAGAAAAAAAATACTTTGTGGGGCACCTGGGGGGGGTGGGGCTCAGTGGTTAAGCATCTGCCTTTGGCTCAGGTCATGATCCTAGGGTCCTGGGATTGAGTCCCACATCAGGCTCCCCAGAGGGAGCCTGCTTCTCCTTCTGCCTATGTCTCTGCCTCTCTGTATCTCTCATGAATACATAAATAAAATCTTTAAAAAAAAATACTTTGTGGTCCATTCTAATACACAAGTACACAGATCAAGGTCCAACAGTTCTATATCATAAACCACAGCCTCAATAATTTTAACCTAGAAAAGCATTCAAGCAGGTAGGGCTAAACAGCCACATTAAGGACATTTGCCTGAATATAGTTTCTATCATTTATTCATTGACCCTCTGCTTAAGCCAGATGTTCAATATGCAGTGGTGAACTGCACAAACACAATTCTGATTCTCACAGAGCACACACATGAAATACACTGGTACTAGAGAAGTAAATCCGCAGATAAATACAATTACTAACTGTGGTTTAAAAAAAAAGCCTGGGTGGCTCAGTGGTTGAGCATCTGCCTTTGGCTCAGGGCATGATCGCAGAGTTCCAGGATTGAGTTCCACATTGGGCTCCCTGCAGGGAGCCTGTTTCTCCCCCTGCCTATCTCTCTGCTCCCTCTCTGTGTCTAGCATGAATAAATAAATAAAATCTTTTAGAATAAATAAATAAAAATTTTTAAAAGGTGAGGGGCTGCCCTGAGTTTCAAAATAAAGCTTGAAACTTTATTTTGCATTCATCATTTATCCAAATAAAACTGTTCTTCGTTCATATGAAAGAATGGAATAATACTCATATTTTATGGTATTCTCTGACTTGGGAAGCACTAAAGTATATGGAAAAGCTTTGAAAGTAGACAGGAGTGAGCTTTAACAATAAAATATTCCCCCTCTATTGAATGGCTGTAGATTATAATTTAGATTTGGAAAAGAACAAAATTGTTTAACCACAAAAGTTTATATACAACAGTGACCTACAATTGGTCATATTCTGATAGCTTCTACATCAATACCTCTTTTTTTTTTTTACATCAATACTTCTTTTAAAATTTTAAACCATTTATAATATCTTATAGTTACTTTGTCACTGACTTTATCTGCCTCCTCCAGAAGAAGCTCCATGAGATTAGGTGCCAATCTGGTTTGCTTTCCATTTTACCAGCAGTACCCCCCTTCTTATATGTACAAAAGAAAGCAGTGAATAAGTGAACAAATGAATAATCACAGAAAAATCAACAGAAAGGACCTAATATAGGCCTTCCCAAAAGAATAACATTTAAGGTAAGATTCAAAGGTCGGCTGGAAATTAACCAGATAAAGAGCATCCAGGCACAAAGAACTATCTGTGCAAAGGCCCTGAGGAGAGAAAGAGCAAATCATTCTCAAGAAATCAAAAGATCAGTGTGCCTAGAATAAAGTAAGTGAAGAATACGGTTGAATACAATATAGTTGCAGATGGATGCGGGAGCCTAGTAAATGAAGGGCATCAAAACCAAAGTGAGGAAATTGGGCTTTATTAGATATATAAAAGAAGATCTGAGAAGAATTTTAAGCAGAGCAATAACATGACCTAATTTATAAAGATTTTTCTGGCTGCTACATCAAAGCTAGATTATAGGAAAGCAAATATAAATACAGGCAGAACAATTGGAAGATTATGTTAATCTACGCACACAAGAAATTGTACTGGGCCTATCATTTTATTTTTTGTATTTGTGATACTTTGACTCTGGGACCTGCTGACAAGACCTCCACCACCATCCTTCTTGGGATTAGCCCATTCCTAGAGATAACACCTATGAGTGTACCCAATCAGGAGTCCATATCCCCAAGCAAACCAATTAGAAGTCCATATTGCCAACCACCTCCAAGAGCCACTATTTCCCTAACCTCATCAACCCAGAGCCATATACCAGACAACTAGTGATTACCCTACACCCCAGAACCCATTGAAATCATTCAAACTAACCAATCCTAAACCTGTTCACCTTATCTCATCCATTCCTTCCCACAGAACCATGATAAAAGCTCTTGCCCATGTTTTCCATTCTCTCCCTCTGCCTCCTAACTGACCTTAGTGCTTCCCTGTATAAGCCTTCCTTGCATAGCAGGCTTACATCTCTTAGGATCTATAACAATTTATCTCCTGACCCACTGGTCTCACCAAACCAAAAAATAATAATACAATCTACATTTTTAAAAAGAGATGTGGTAAATTGGAGTGGGAATAAAAGAAAAGAGAACAAACCCAAGAGATATTTTCAAGGTACATTCAACAGAATTTGATAATGATATAGACTGGCAAGTTAGGAAACAGGAAGCAAGTCGTCTTCCGTGTTTTATTCACTATGCCTCCTTTCAACCGCAAACTGAACACAAATTTAAGACTGGCAAATTAAGATTAAAATTTAAAGTTGTCATTAAAAAAAATTACAGATATAAATATGCTCAGAGAGTTCAAGATCTGGGATTTCTAACTCAAGCTGTTTCCACTGACATAGATATCATTCATTCAAATTCATTCATCATTCATTCATGTATCATTTTAAAATAATTGGCTTTCACTGAACAACATATATGAACTAATGGCAAAAGCAAGGGAGAAAAATGGGTAAACTTTGGTGACAAGAAAAGCCAGTCAAGGCAATGGGGAATCCCTGAAGAAGTTTATGCAAGGGACGCCTGGGTGGCTCAGCAGCTGCGCGTCTGCCTTCGGCTCAGGACGTGATTCCGGAGTTCCAGGATTGAGTCCCACATTAGGCTCCTGCATGGAGCCTGCTTCTCCCTCTGCCTATGTCTCTGCCTCTCTTTGTGTCTGTCATGAATAAATAAATAAAATATTAAAAAAAAAGTTTATGCAAGAAAATAATACAATTGAATAGCATTTAAAGAGGATTATCCTACGAAAGACTGTCAGGTGACACTATTCATTTCAGCTGGCAAGTTAACTATACAGTTATTTAGATACCCTAACATCTGTTTTTTTAACCACACGTTGATTCTTAAAACACTAGAGAGGAGGCAGTTTCCTTCAAGACAAAAGCTCTGTTATTTATAGAATTTTAAGCAACACAAAAAATTTAAATTCAGCCACAATTCCTAAGAATCTTGACTAAGCCTCTGTACAGATTTACATGACATATGAGAACCCAGCAATTCCGTATATTTTTGGCCTGCTAAATAGCCAAATATGACTTAGAAAATTCCACTGGGTGGAGGGACAAGAAAGACTCAAGTCAAATTACTGCATACACCCAGAAGCAAAGGTGAAACATGATGCCTTGATAACTGGTGTGACAATCATGAGCCATGTTCCATTCCTTTCCTATGCCATCTCCCACTGCTTCCTTCTCCTGTCCCGTATATTCATTTCCCTTCCCCTATTTAACACCTTCAACCCAGTGAGACTATGTATCATCTTCCAGAACTTTTCTGGGGGGAGGGGGCAGTGTTGCCTCTCATCCTGTGCCTAAAGACTATATCCTTTCTATTCCTATCTCCTTTTCACACCTCCTCTACACCCTTTATCCTGACAGTCTTCCTCTAGTATTGTGATTCAAAATAGAAACAGTATAAAATGAGAAGAAAAAAAACAGAGAGAAAAATGGAAGAAGCACTACAAACTCTTCTTGTCTATTTGCACCTTATATAAACATTATTCATGGTACAAATTATTTGTAGTGAATCATTATGTTTAAGCTTCTTGTAGAAATTCAAACATTAATTTTTACTGCCTAAAAATTAACATTTTTATACAAGTTGAATTTATCTTAATTGAACAAAACCACGTATTGTTAAAAGTATTTTTATTTTTATTTTTTAGAGCAGATTTAGGTTCACACCAAAATTAAGTGAAAGATAGAGATCTCCCAGACACTCCCTGCCCCCACTCATGCATAGCTTCTCCCATCATCAGCATCCCCCTCCTGAGTAGTACATTTTATACAACTGATGAATCTAATCTATACTAACACATTCTTAACATCCAAAGTCCTACTGTACCTTAATGTTCATATTAGGTGCTATATATTCTGTGGGTTTGGACAAATGTATACTGATTATATCCACCACTATATTATCATACACAGTAGTTTCACTGCCCTAAAAATCCTTTCCACCCTTCTAACACCTAGCAACCACTGATCCTTTTATTGTCTCCATAGTTTTGTCTTTTCCGGAATGTCAAATAGTGGGAGTCATACAGTATGTAGCCTTTTCTGATTGGCTTCTTTCATTTAATAATAAGCATTTAAGTTTCCGGTTTGAGAGCTTATTTCCTTTAGTGCTGAAAAACATTCCATTGTCTCTTTATGCACTCACCTACTGAATGACATCTTAGCTGCGTCCAAGTTTTTGGTAATTATAAATCAAGCTGCTATAACCATACATGTGCAAGTTTTTCTGTGAACATAAGTTTTGGGTTTTTTTTTTTGAAGATTTTATTTACTTATTTATGAGACACACAGAGAGAGAGGCAGAGAGAGACACAGGCAGAGGGAGAAGCAGGCTCCATGCAGGAAGCCCGATGTGGGACTTGATCCTGGGACTCTGGGATCATGCCCTGAGCCAAAGGCAGACGCTCAACTGCTGAGCCACCCAAGCATCCCTGAACATAAGTTTTCAACCGCTGCTGGATCATATGGTTAAAAGTATGCTTAGTTTTATATGAAAACAGCCAAATTGACTTCTAAACTGAATGTACTACTTTGCATGGCCACCAGCAATGAATGGAAGTTCCTTCTGCTCCACACCCTCACCAGTATTTGGTCTTGTCAGTATTCCAGATTTGGCTCCTTTTAATAGGTGTGTAGTGGTATCTCATTGTTGTTTTAATTTACATTTCTCTGATGACATAGGATGTGAATCATGTTTCCACATGCTTATTTGCCACCTGTATATCTTCACTGTGAAGGTGTCTATTAAGGTCTTTGGCATACTTTTTAATTTTGTATTCTTGTTAAGTTTTAAGGATTCTTTGTGTATTCTGGACAAGAATCCTTAACAGATAGGACTTTTTACAAATATTTTCTAAAGTCTTCCCTATGAGCATGTGATAATTAAAATACTAAGAAACAGCTATTTTTCATTACATAAATTTCATTAACATCCTACCATCATAATAGTGTTCTAAACTTAAGAAGGGTAACACAGTGTTTTTACAAAGGCCATATGAATATTCTCCTATGAAAACTGAACTGTTCCCAATATAAACCTAAATCATAGCAATTTATTTCTTGGCCAATCCAAAAATGAATATACATATACATGAATTGATACAAATTGCCAAAGTTTATTACAAATCCTTCAATATGGTGATTTTCAAACTCTGGGGAGGGGGAAGGAAGTAAGGCCCTTACTAACAGTGTTTAAATGGGATTTTATCCAGAAACATCAGCAAACAGAACAGGTAGGAGAGGGTACACTGGTGGAAGCCTCTGAGCAGCCCAGCTAAACATGTGCTATTCCCAATATATGGATCACCTCTTCTCTTTGCCCCCCAAATCTAAGTCATCCAAAGTTACTCAGTTTGTGTATGACCTCCTAGCTTTCTAGGACCTTGTAGCTTTCTCTGAATCTTCAATGTCAAGATATTAGGTTATCTTCCAACTTACACAGTACCCCATCTTTACCTCATCACAGCTCTTATCACACTGTATTAAAAGAGCCCATCTAGTTATCTGCCTCTTCTGACTGAAAGTCTCTCTAAAGTCTAAGACTTATTCTTGTTGTATCTCCTGTGAGCAACACATAAAGGCTACTGTCAGCAATATGTACTCAATATATATTAGTTGAATGAATAAGGAAGTGATTGTGTGCCTTGATGGTAACAACACATTTCTCTTGGTTTAGATATGTGAAGTTCCTTGAGAAGTGTAAAGACCAGGAACATAGGAGCTGTGTCAACTGTGGCTCCCTTGTACCCACATTATCTAGCACAGTGTGTTCCAAGTATTTGACCAGCTCCTATCTCCACCTCTAGCAATGCCTTGAGAGTGCTTCACTTTGAACTGTTGGAATCTTTTGTGTAGATTTTGCTCTCTTCAGCGCTGGCCCTGGAGTCAGCAAATGTGAGTTATTATAGCATCCCAGTCCCTAACTAGCTGTGTGATCCTCGACAATTTATGTCAAAGCTCTAGGTTTCATTTTCTGTTACCTGTAAAATAGTTCTAAAATATGCTTTAGCACCAGGAGCCCTTCCCTCAAATAAAATTTTAGAATGAGTCCCGCTATAGAGAAAAGATAAAAGCAATGACTAAAGTTTCTCATTCTGCTCAATTCTTCACTGTTTGAGGAGAATATCCCCACCTCCCTTAGAACAGAGTACATCTGTAAAACTCTAAGCTAATAGAGACCTAGTCTAGCATTAACATTCTATGATTTATATATTCAACAAATATTTATTAAATGTCTACTCTGTGCAAAGCATGGGACTAGACACAAAAGATTCTGTAATAAACAATGCAGATGGGCTTCCTCAAATATTTATGCCAAAATGCAGTATTAAACACATGTTTAATATTTACTAAAATGAACAAAGAAAATTTAAACACCCTCTGGTCTCGTTTTAGAGTGTAGAAAGCAAGACAATGTGCCAAGTGCTTAACTAGCTCAATAGACTTTATTTCAATTTCAGAAATGCAAATCTTGTTTTCTCTAACCAAATTCTACAGCTGTAAGTGGGAATTTTTCAATTTGTATTGATTGCTTGCAAATCACTTTTATTTCAATTTCCCATAACACGTCTACATTAACACCAGTAGTAGCTGAAATGTAATGCTTGTTTCTGTCATTTCCTACTTTATTTTTCACTTGCCCTATCTTTTAGCATTTTTAGGATCTTTTAACCTATTAATTTTTCTGATCCTTTACTACTTCATATGAATACTGAATCTGGAAGTGAAATCCAAAAGGCATGAGCCATTTTTTACCAGTAATTGTTTCATCCATCTATTTATTTCATTCAACAAATATTTGAGACATCCCTACTATATACAAAGCATTCTGCCATAAAGTAGTACAAAATGGGGCACCTGGGTGGCTCAGTCAGTTAAGCATCTGCCTTCAGCTCAGGTAATGATCCCAGAGTCCTAGGTTCCAGCTCCACATCAGACTCCCTACTCAGTGGGGAGCCTACTTCTCCCTCTTGCCCTCATCCTGCCACACCCTCTGCTTGTGCTCTCTCTTTCTCTTTTTCTCTCTCTCTGTCAAATAAATAAATAAAATATTAAAGATAAATAAAGTGATACAAAATTTCTAGAAATGTATTCACATTTTTCTTCCCCTTTTATTCTTTCCCCTTAGTAGTTTAAAGTATATAACAAGAACAAAGACTAGATTTCCCTAGGGTTCCCTCAACCTATAAGGCTCTTTCATATTCCTTATATATACCATATCCATTCACATTCACTCAACAAAAAAGTACAATGCTAGGCATTGTATGTGGTAAGAAATAGGACTCCTCTCAGGGAATGAGGTAAGGATAAGATAGTGAAGACATTTCAGAAGGAGAATGTGTATGACGGTGTCATCAGAAGTAACAGAAAAAGAAACAAAGATGACTCTTAGTTTTGTTGTGAAAGACTAAGTGCTGATGCCATTAACAGAACAAGAATTTGCAAGGCTTCTCTGCAACAATTAAAAATTTGATCCAAGAATCTTAAACGTGAAGTTCCTTCTGGATATTGTCCAGTTGAATCACCCAGACAAGAATCAGTAATACTTGTATTTGAATAACCCTATATGGCAAGGTCCAAGAGCACTTAGTAAGATATAATCCCAAATTCACAGAATTTAAGAGTCAGGTGACAGAGAATGCAAGTAAACATTAAAAAAGAAACACAGGTAAGAGAGAAGATTGGAAACATAAGCATAATTATAAAGGATCTTATATGCTATCCTTAGGAGACTGGACCTATCCAAACAATAGGAAAACCACTTAAGGTTTTAAACTGGGAATGTTTGACTAGGTTTCCATTTTAGAAAGATGACTCTAGCTTTAGGGTAGAAAATGAGTTGGAAGAGCCAAAAATGAAAGCAAAGTGAACAGGAAGCTAAGAAAGAAATGTAAGCAAGAGCTGATCAGTCCTAAGATGTACCAAGGTTAGAGGAAGATATGTATAACAAGTAGTAATTGAGACCCTGCCTTCCCTAGAGCACACTCAATTAAAATCTCTAAAGGACAACACTAGTCCCTAAATTACATTTAACCATAATAATAAAAATAATTACAGCAACACCCAAGTATTAAGAATCTGATGGGGGCAGCCCAGGTGGCTCAGAGGTTTAGCGCCACCTTCAGCCCAGGGCATGATCCTAGAGACCTGGTATCAAGTCCCATGTCAGTCTCCCTACATGAAGCCTGCTTCTCCCTCTGCCTGTGTCTCTGCCTGTCTCTCATGAATAAATAAATAAAATCTTTAAAAAAAAAATCTGATGGGACTAGCACTACTCTACGCTCAATCTTTCCTCTTCTACATCAAACTGGGGACCACATTCTTATCAAGTTACCAAATTAATACCAAGGTCTGGGAAAATTCAAATTATATACTTTGATCAGGGAGCTGAGGAATGTATTATACTTTCCTATAACCACTTAAACTTCCAGTTATGCAGAATTAATGGAAATATGCAACATAACCTAAATATATAGCACACACTAAAGAAAAGCAAAACTGAACAGACTCAAGAAACAAAATTCCTCTAGGATTATTCAGTCACCTCATTAGCCAAAGGACTTATATACATCTTATATACTTTTGGAAGAATAAGTTTTTCTCTTACTAACAGAACCTTGATTAGATTAGGGGTAACAGTGTGTCCAGTCTCCCCTAAATCAGCAGCTGTAAGACGCCATGTGACTCAATCAATTTTGATGAATAAAACATAAGCTGAGGGTTTCTGGGATAATTCTTTCCTGCTTTTTCCCTTTTCCTCCTGCCTGAAACGCAAACATAAGGCTGGAGCAAGAGCAGCCCTCTTATAACCATGAAATAATAAGCACAGGGATAACGATCACATACTAAGGATGGTACAATGTAAGAAAAGAAGCCTTGACAGTTGTTACTTTGTTGCTGCTATACCAGCCCTACCTGTAGACCTTTTGTAAAAGGGAGAGTAATAAAATCTCTTTTTAATTAAGTAACTATAGGCTAAACATAGTCCTAATTTATAAACTCTGCATCTCTGACTGGGTTATTTAATAGGGCATATAAGACCCTTTAGGATCAGCTCCATTTACCTTCCCAACTCATTTCACACCAATCTCTGTCTCCCACCTTCCAGTCAGACAATTCTAAACTTTGTCAGAACAGCACACCCATTGAGCTCTTTTTCACCTCTGTACCTGTAATTCTCTTTACTTTCTCATCCCTCCATTTCTTCACCCAATTTTAATGAACTCTTCCTCAGCATGCCAGACTTCATAACTCCTGGCTGGAGGAGGTGCTCTGCTTCCTTCCTCTCACATCACCCCACGTAGCAGTAAGCATAGTGACAGTGCTATATTACAGCTATTAAGTATCTGTCTTCCCCTAGATTACCAGCCCCTCAAGAAAAAAACAGTATCTTAGTTCTCTTGATATTCCTAGATCTTGGTACAGTACCACTGGGAATGCTCAGTAAGCATTTGTTGAATGACTTAGAGTTATATAAATCATAGCTGTTTTTAATTAGTAAAAATATATATATATAAAAGACTATGAAATGACCGCCCCTTAACAATAAAAAATTATTTTCACCCATAAGTTTGCCCCCAAATTTTTATCACATGTTGCTTTATAATATCATTTCTGCTCTAGAACTTTAAATCCTAAAGACAATCCTACAAAACTATCCTCATCTTCCCTGAAGGATTAATCTCACTTCAGACTCAAAGTCAGAAAACTAACCAGATGACCAAAAAACGTATTTACTTAACATTATTAGCAAAGTCATCAAAATGAAGGTAAATAAAATCTCTTCATACCTGTCACATTGCTGCATTATGGAAATTTCTTTAATTATTTCCTGAAGATCCGACTCAACAGGTACTTGTTTTATTGCCACAACTTGACCAGATTCCTTATGTATTGCCTTAAATACACTTCCATAAGATCTAAAAGAAACCAAGACATTTCTTTATTTTTTTCCTTTCAAACATCGTAAGAAAAATCTACAAATTTTGCATGTATAATGGTGATAAAGTAAACAAATAAGAAAAGTGACTTATACCTTAGCTTTAATGTTTCAATTATATACTTAAAATCTACTAAAATCATCAAATTAATACATAAGGATTTGCTTTTTTTTATGAATGAAAAAAAAAGACTTAACGGTTTGTCAACTCAAACAAATGCAGCATTAAGAAGATATAAATGGAAATTAAAAGGATGAAATGTAGAATAAAAACAGCCAAAGTCTCAAGTCAGGAGTAAAGGCAAAAGCAAAATCATCTCCAGAATATCAAAGTCCCATGCCTATGCAGACTATAAAAAAGGGAGTGAAACCCTCAGCTGAGGACCACACTATACCAAAGTTAGAGAAGCAGGGAATCTGGTTTCCCCTAAGTCATACATCTAAGGTCTCCTCAAACATGCCTTTCTCCTCAAGAGCAAGACCATAGGCTTACATAAATAAAATGAGTAACAGGATCCAATTTCCACTTGCCAAAAAAGCATCTCTGCTACAACTCTTGAAACTTTGCCAATTAAATATTTATGTGTTCTAAAAAGCAGAAACAATGAGAGAGAGAAGCCATATATACTTTGGTGTGAATTAAAAGACAAACTAAACCATGCTACCACTTACTGTTCTTATTGTAAGCCAGATACTATGACTGTTTTTACATGCATTATCAAATTCAATCCTCTCAACTGTAAGGTAAAATAGTACCATCACCATTTTATAAGATGAGGAAACAGATACAAAGACAGAATTTAAACATATAAGGATTCCAAAGATCATATTCTTCTCACTATATCATTTCTACAGAAGAGAAAGAAATGTATTTTATCCTATCCTGTTTCTTTAAGCTTTCCAAAGTAATTTAGTTTGATACTCACACTTTTGTGTGTGTGTAGTCCTAATTTACACACACACACACATATCCCTCCTTAAAAATAATATATGTATGTATACATGTATATGTATATAAACCTGAATGTGTGTATATATATTCCCTCAAAAGTCAATAAAGAATTTAGTGCTGGATTTTACATATCATGAATTAAGCAACACCATCACTCCCTTCTAAAGTCTCATCACTGCAAAAGAGAAGCTGGGAACATTTTGTGGTTCCCAAAATTCCTTTCCCTGAGTAGATCCCAGTTAAGAATTTGACAATGAGAAGAATATGCATGAAATATGAATGACAAAAAGTTAAGAAGAAACCATCAATCTTCAGATGTAGTTGTAGCAGATGCATTGGCAGATATGACATACACAGCGGCTTCCTACTGAGCTTCTGATAACCACTACACTCCTGCTACAGAATGAGATAGTTGGCAGGAGCTTCCCAAAGATTCTTGATTCCAGCAGATTCTCAGTGAGCTATTAAGAAACATCCACTTCAGTGTTTCAGGTTGAGATATTCAGTGTTAGCTTCTCTGACTTTCAACAGCAGATTTGATGACCTTTGCATTTGTGGCCCTTCCACAAGTCATTTGAGCTTCTAATTTTATAATGTCTCTATACCCAGAGTACATATAGAGTAGCTTTTCTTTTCTTGACCAAGCCCTGCTACCAATAGTTTTTGATACTGGAAGTGGTTCCAAGGGAAAGAATCTTAAAGATGAGAATCTTGAATTAGTTCTTTGTTAGACCTGAAGATAATAATGACTTCAATGCAAATAACAAATAGAATATTGACAGTTTATGGCATTCAGTGGCAAAACAATTATTTAAATTATTATTCTTAATTGTCTGAATTCTAGGTAAAGCTTTAAAAGACCAAGTACCTCTATCAATAGCATTATTTTCACCAATGCTACGGTGGAAATAAGAGTACAAATATTAAAGAATAGGCTAGCTGGAAAAGTTATATAATAAATATAACAAGCTCAGAGCTTAAACTTCAGCTCAAGACTAAGAATCAGAAAACTTCTGAAGACCCCAAAAGAATTTCTTAATTCTTGTAAGCACAAGGCTAAGAATTCTGAAAACAAATTCAAGATCCAATCTAAGCTGGAAGCTTAGACTGCAAACTAAATTCACAACGTCACCAGATCTATTCTGTTAAATTTAGACTTTTAACTATTAAGAGACATACCCAGAGAATTGGTAATGGGACACTTAAGAAGATATTTATTAATCTGACTGCCCTGAACCTCCCCCCGCCAAATCTTACCAAGCATCCTTTGCCGAGTGAAAGCATCCCATCTCGGTTCAAGATGGGCCTCACACTGCCTAAAGACTCCATAATGACCTCATCTGAGGCAGTCATTTTCAAGGGAAAGTAAATCCTCCTCCACCACCTCTCATTGCTCCTACTCCTCTAACTATACTCCAATCTCCATACATCAGAAGAATGAAAATAAATCTGATGCAAGAGCACCTACTACTATTCATACCAAAAAAGTTGTAAGATTTTGTCAGTTTTTATCAGCAGAATTCTAAAGAAGATATATGGGAATGGATTCCAAGATTTCCAGAGAGAAAGGCATTCTCTGTGATGGATGCAAGACCAGGAATTCCAGACTCAGTGTTATCTCTAACAGTTAGGAATGTCCCTAACAGTACGCTCAGTTAGTTAACTGAAACTTGGACTCTACAATGACCTATGTAAAAATGCCAGCAATCCTCAGTATACATTAGAGGAAGGAGATCAAAAGTTCAGGTAGCTCAAGTACTGGAATGGATATATCATATATGACTTGTTCACCCAATCTCTATGTTCACTGAAAGGATCCAGAGGATACTCCCTTAACTAACATCACTGGAAGATCCACAGTGCAGGTCAGAGATGTCAACAGTGGAGCTCTCCAATTTTAATGAATGATGGGAATCATAAAAGAAGTGAAAAGAACTAGCAATATCTTTCTACCAGAGATAAAGAGGGCATGGTAACCACTACGGGTAGCAAAGTAAGGCTGAACTTTCTTTTTTTATACATCTAGTTCTTGATATTAAACTTACACTGGATTCATAAAAATAATTGCAATTATGTGTCCTCAAAGACTTAGCTGGGTTTTTTATTTTTAGTAAAATGCATAGAATATAAAATTCACCATTTTATACTTTAAAATGTGCAATTCAGTGGCATTTTAGTGCATTCTCAATGTTGTATAACTATTACTTCCATCTAGTTCCAAATCATCTGGAATCTGCTTTTTGGTCTCTATGGACCTATCTATTCTGGATTCTTCATATAAATGGAATCATGTAATAATGTGATTTTTTGTATCTGGCTTCTATCACTGAACAGAATGTTTATTCATTCTGCAGCATGTATCAGTATTCCATTGCACAGATATATCACACCTTATCTATTCACCAGCTGATGGACGTTCCATATTTGGCTCTTATGAATACTGGTGCTATGAACTGGTATCTTTCTTTTTTATGATTTATTTATTTGACAGAGTGTGCACGTGCCCACACGAGTGGGGGGAGAAGAAAAGACCTCTAGCAGACCTCCCACTGAGCATAGAGCCCAACATGGGTCTCAGTCTCACAACCCTAAAGTCATGACCTAAGGTTAAGGATGCTTAACCAACTGAGCCACCCAGGTGCCCTGAGCTGTTATTTTTTTTTTTTTAAGATTTTATTTATTGATTCATGAGAGACAGAGACAGAGAGAGACAGAGAGAGAGGCAAAGACACACGCAGAGGGAGAGAAGCAGGCTCCATGCAGGGAGCCTGACATGGGACTCGATCCCCGGTCTCCAGGATCACGCCCTGGGCTGAAGGCGGCGCTAAACCACTGAGCCACCCAGGCTGCCCTAATTCATAAACAGATATCTAACTGTCCTCCCATGTTTTCCATGGTAATTGATATAATTAAGTTTTAACCTCTTCAGGGGTCAATTCACATAATTTAAATTTTATTATAAAAGCAACTACTTTTGAATTCTCAAGTGAGTTGTCATTAGAGCAGCATGTAACAGTCTCTTTAATTCTTTAAATTGTTTCTCTATCGTTGGTTGTCTTCTCTCTTATTTTGAACACTTTTTGCTCGTTTTGCTTTAGTCAAACTCAGAAGAGGTTTAACTATTTTATTGACCTGCTCAAAGAAAATGCTTTTGTGGGGATCCCTGGGTGGCTCAGCAGTTTGTCGCCTTCCTTTGGCCCAGGGCACGATCCTGGAGTCCCGGGATCGAGTCCCGCGTTGGGCTCCCAGCATGGAGCCTGCTTCTCCCTCTGCCTGTATCTCTGCCTCTCTCTCTCTTTCTCTGTCCATCATAAATAAAAGAAAGAAAGAAAGAAAGAAAGAAAGAAAGAAAGAAAGAAAGAAAGAAAGAAAGAAAGAAAGAAAGAAAGAAAGAAAGAAAGAAAATGCTTTTGTATTTATCATTCCTAAATTTTATTTTCTATTTCATTATTTAAATTTTTTCCTTTATGAATTCTCTCTTAATTTTTTCATATATTTTATTATTTTTCTAAGTTCATTTATAAGCACTAAGTTTTTTTCTTTTCTTTTGGTCTTTCTTTTTTAGTAATGAAGGTATTTAAAACTGAATATGTTCCCCTAATTACTACTTCTCTGGATCCCACAGATAATGGTATGATTTGTTTCTTTTTCCTTTTCTAAATAATTCACAAATTCCTCTTCAATCTACAGGTTACCTCAGATTATGTGTAAATTCCAATAACTATGGGTTTTATCATATTGTAATTATTTTTCTCATTTTAGTAGAGTATAATCAAAATTGAGACAGAGACACTCACAATCTTTTTTAAAATTTAATCAATGCTCCATGAACATACCAAAAAAAGGCAGAATGCCAAAATATATGTAGTTATAAATATATAAATATATCTATAAATATATATTTATATATTTATAGAAATATAGATATATAATCAAGCTTATTGGTAATATTTATACCTTCTATGTCCTTTTTTCTGTTACTCTCATCCAATTCTGAAAGATATAAATGAAAATATCCCATAAACTTTTATTAGATTCCTCTGACATTTCTAATAGTTTTCCTTGACAAATTTAACTGTCTTGGTGACTGACACATATACATTTCATATATATTGTCTTTTAAGTCATTACCTTATGTCCCTTGTTATTTTTTATTTGGATATTATACATCTTTATTCACTTAAGATCATTTAAGTAATTAACTGGATATAAACATTACTCCTATTTCTTTTTATTTTTATTTGTGTGAATATCTTTCTTATCTGGTATCTCTAATAGGAAATATCCCTCCATTTTCACCCTTTGTATTATACAGGCCTCTTATAAATAGCATATGGCTAGATTTTCCATTTTAATTGACCCTACTAATTTGTCTTTTATTCTTTGATTATTTTTTAAGATTTACCCACTTGAGATAATGTGCTTGAAATGTGCTTGAAAGAGTATGGAGGGAGGGCAGATGGAGAGCAAAACTCCAAGCAGACTCCATGCTAAACACAGAGCCCAAGATGGGGCCCAATCTCATCACCCGGAGATCCTGACCTACACCAAAACCAGAGTCAGATGCCTAACCAACTGTATCACGCAGGTGTTCCTTAATGGGAGAACTGACATTTAGTGAAAAATATATTTCATTTTATTCCTTCCAACTTACACTTAGCTCATTACTTAACATTTTTGTTTCTCTTTTTTCCTTTTCCTTGCTCTCCCTGGGTTACACCATTTTAATTGTTTTGTGTTTTTTGTTATTTTGAAAGTCCTTCTACAATTCATATTCATAAATTATTTTAAAATCATATCAACTATTCTGGTCTCACTGAGACACTCTATCTACATCTATTTACATCTATTACTCATTTTTCCCCAAATGAGTCCAAATGTCCTAAAAGATGGCCTTATGTTCACTTGCTTAACAAAGTTCAAAATAACATAAGAAAGAAATGCATTTAATACATTTAACCTACTGAACATGGTAGCTTGGCCTAGCCCATCTTAAATATGCTCAAAACACTTAACACCATGCTATAGTTGGGCAAAGTCACCTAACACAAAGTTCATTTTATAATAAAGTGTTGAATATCTCATGTAATTTGTTGAAGACTGTGCTGAAAGTAAAAAACAGAACAGCTGTATGAGTATGAAATGGTTATATCAATTGTTTACCCTCACTTGCATGGCTAAGAGCTGTGGTTTACTTCTGCTAACCACCGCCACAAGAAGAGTATCATACTGTAGATCATTAGCCCAGGAAAAGATCAAAATTCAAAATTCAACACATGGTTTCTACTGAATGCATGTCACTTTTGCACCATCATAAGGTTGAAAAATCATAAATCAAACCATGTAAGTTGGGGGCCATCTGTATATACCAAATTTTCTTTAACCATTTAACCATCAATGGAACACTTATGTTGTCTCCAAGTAAATAATGGTGCAGTGAACACAGATGCAGATATCTCTTCAAGACAGTGACTTTGTTTCCTTCATATATAAATATATTTATCCAGAAATGAGATTGCTTGATCATATGGTAGTTCTATTTTTAATATCTTGAAGAACTTCCATACTGTTTTCCATTGTGGCTGCACCAATGTTCATTTTCACCAACAGTGCATAGCAGTTCCCTGTTCTCCAAATTCTCACCAATATTTGTTATTTCTTGTCTTTTTGATAATTACAATTCTAACAAACATGAGGTGATATTTCACTGTGGTTATGATTTAATCTCCCTGATGATTAGTGATGTTTCGTGTATCTGTTTGCCATCTGGATGTCTTCTTTGGAAAAATAACTATTCAGATCCTCTACCCACTTTTTAATTGAAATGTTTGGGGTTTTGCTATTAAGATGCATGAGTTCTTTGTATGTTTTAGATATTAACCTCTTATCAGATATATCACATGCAAATATTTTCTCCCATTCTACAGGTTGCTTTTTCATTTTACTGATAGTTTCCTTCACTGTGCGGAAGCTTTTTAGTTTGATGTTGTCCACTTGTTTTTGTTTTTGCTTTTGTTGCCTTAGCTCTGGGTGTCAAATCCAAAAAGTCATGTCAAGACCAAAGTCAAGGAGCTTACTGCTTATGTTTTCTTCTAGGAGTTTTAGGTTTCAGGTCTTACATTTAAATCTTTAATCCATTTTTTGTTGATTTTTTATGTATGGTATAAGACAGAAGCCCAGTTTCATTCTTTTGCATGTGGCACTTTTCCTAACATCACTTATTAAAGAAACTATCTTTTGCCCATTGCCCATTGCCCACTGAGGTAACTGTGTCCTAAATTAATTTGCTAAATATGCATGGGTTTATTTCTGGGCTCTCTATTGTTTCATTATTCTATATATCTGTTTTTATGCCAAATCTTTTTTTAAGATTTTATTTATTTATTCATGATTTTGATTACTACAGTTCTGTAACACAGTTTGAAATCAGGGAGTATAATGCCTCCAGCTTTACTCTTTATTCTAGTAATTCTTTTAGCTATTTGGGGTCTTCTGTGGTTCCAGACAAACTGTACAAATATTTGATCTTCTTCTGTGAAAAATGCCATTGGTATTTTGTTAGGGATTTCACTGAATCTGTAGATTGCTTTGGGTAATAGGGACATTTAACAATATGAATTCTCCTAATCTATGAGCACAGAGTATCTTTTGATGTATGTGTCTTCAATTTCTTCATCAATGTCTTACAGATTTCAGTATACAGATTCTCACCTACTTGGTTAAATTTTTCCTATTTTCTCCTTTTTGATATAATTATAATTCATTTATTGCTTTATTAATTCTCATAACTTTTTTGGTGTATTCTTTGAGATTTTCTATATATAATATCATGTCATCTACAAATAGAGAAAGTTTCACCTCTCCCTTCCTCATTTTGATATTTTTATTTCTTTTTCTTGCCTAATTGCTCCACAACTAGGACTTCCCATGCTATGTTAAATAAAAGTGGTGAGCATGTTCATCCATGTCATACAACTGATCTTAGAAGAAAAGCTTTCAGTTTTTCATCTTAAAATTTTGATGTTTGCCATGGGCATGTCATATATGACTTTTACTGTGTTGTGTTCCCTCTATACTACTGCTATTCAACTGAAGAAAAAATACTCTAGTGAAGATTAATATTACACAGTATCTTATCATTTTCTGTCATTACCTATGGCTGCTTTCATATTTTTTGTACTTACCCTTCTCCAAGTTTCTCTAATACATCAAAAACTTCTTCAGGTTGCTTAGTCAAACTGTCTTCACTCAGCTTTTTTAGCTTACTGATAAGAAAGAAAAATAAAAAAAAATATTTTCCTTAAGACCTTTTATAAAATTTTTAATTTTATTTTTAAGAGGCAATATGTTCATAGTTCAAAAATCAAGCAGTATAAAAAAAAATAAGGCAAACAGTCTCCTTCAACCCTGTTCTTAATCTGCCCAGAAACACCTAAGATAACTAGTTTTATTAGCTTCTTATGAAGGCTTTATACAAATATGAATGTATATTTTATTTCTCCCCCTTTCTAACACACAAGATAGCATTTTAAACATACTCTGTCTATCCACACTATTAAATACTTTGCCATTCTTACTTAACATGTAGCCTATGTTGGAGATTTCTACAACACAAGTACATAGAAAACATCCTCATTCTTTTTTTTTTTTTTAAGATTTTATTTATTTATTCATGAGAGACACACAGAGAGAGAGAGGGGCAAGACACAGGCAGAGGGAGAAGCAGCCTCCATGCAGGGAGCCTGACATGGGACTCGATCCCAGGTCTCTAGGATCATGACCCGGGCTGAAGGCAGCGCTAAACCGCTGAGCCACCCAGGCTGCCCTCATTCTTTCTTTTTTACATCTATATCCTATACTATTACAAAGATGTAGCATCTCTTACTCACCACTCACTTATTTATGAATATCTAAGTTCATTTTGCCATTATAAACAACACGGCACTGGATAAATGTATACCTAAATCAATTGACACATGTGCCAGTATTATCTGCAGGATAAATTCCCGGAAATGAAACTGTAAAGTCCAACAACTACACATACATACACACAAAAAAATATATAAGCATATATGTTGATAAACAAGCATATATATACTATAGGCATAATCATATGTCATAACAATGCAATGTAACTAATAAAATCATTATAATAACTATATGCTAATTACTAAAGTTATTGATTACATTTTATATTTTATCTACTATAACTGTACATTATATAAATATATATGTATGTTGATAGATATTAGCAAAGTGCCCTTCAGGGGGCTTGTACCAATTTATTCTCCTACCACTAGCACATGAGAGAACCTCTTTTTTTTACAGTTCCACCAACAAAGTACTTAACTATATATTTGGATTTCAGTCAACATGTCAGCTAAAAACTTGTTACTCAGAATAGATTTAATTTACATTTCTTTTATTATGAGTGAAACGGAATATCTTTTAATACTGTTATGAAACTAGACCATCTATTCAATTTCTTTGCTCATTTTACTACTGATTGGTTTTTTTTAATCTTTTTCTTATCTGTACACAAGGTAAATTATTAGTCTTTGGTTAGGCTGCAAATATTTTCACTTGTATTTTGACTTCACTTATGAGGCTTTAGTTTTATACTTTGACCGCATGCTGTAATAAAATGTGTTTTTGTTTTGTTTTGCCTTCTTTAAAAGTCATCTGCATGTATGGCATATGCAGATAACTAAAAGAAAGCAGTAAGAGGATTATTCATGGTGTACTTGATGGACCAAAATTAATTCAGTAAAAATGTAACATCACATATGAAAAATCAAAGTAAGTTTGTATAAATAAAGAAAAAGTGACCAGAATGTAGAGGTAAACAGGGTCAAGTTTTTAAAAAAGCTTTACTTAAAAAAAAAAAAATCTTTGTAAATAATGTTAGGAATTCTATTTAAAAATGATCATTTCCCATAAAGAACATCTGAACAGACCTATTACTAGTAACAAAAGTGAAATGGCAATCAAAACATTACCAAAAAAAAGTCTAGGGCCAGATGGATTGACAGGTGAATTCTATCATTTAAAGAATAATTAATGCCTATTCTCCTCAAACTATCACAGGAAATAGAAGAGGAAGAAAAGCTTCCTAATACATTCTACAAGGTCAGCATTACCCTGATACCAAAACCAAAGACAATACAAAAAATGAAAACTATAGGCCAAATTCCCCAGTTGAACACAGATGCAAAAATCTTCAACAAAATATTAAACACATACAAAAATATATTAAAAAGATCATTCACCATGATCAAGTAGGATTTATTCTAGGGATGCAAGGATGGTTCAATATTTACAAATCAATCAACATGATACATCACATAAACAAAAGATAAAAATCATATAATAATCTCAACAGATGCAAGGAAAGCATGTAACAAAATTTGCCAACCATTCATAATAAAAACTCTCAACAAAGTGGGCTTAGAAGGAAAAACTCTCAACAAAATAGGCTTAGAAGGAAACATCTCAAATAAAGGCTTTTTATGAAATACCCACAGCTAATATCACACTCCATGTAAAAAACTGAGAGCTTTTCCTTGAAAATCAGGAGCAAGACAACGATGTCCACTCTCACCACTTTCATGCAACATAGTACTGGAAACCCAAGTCACAGAAATCAGACAAGAAAAAGAAATAAGAGGCAACCATATTGGTAACGAAAAGTTAAACTGTCACTATTTGTAGGTGACGTGACACTGTACATGCAAAATTCTAAAGACTCCACAAAAAAAAACTACTAAAAGTAAGAATGAATTCATTATTGGAGGACACAAAACTAATACTAGAAATTGGTAACATTTCTATACACCAAAAACAAAGTAGCAGAAAGAAAAGTTTAAAAAGCAACACCATTTATAATTGTACCAAAAAGAATAAAATATCTAGGAATAAACATAACCAAAGAGATGAAAAATATATACTCCAAAACCTATAAAACATTAATGAAAGTTATTAAAGATGACACAAATAGAAAGATATTCCATGCTCATGGATTGGAAGAACAAATATTGTTCAAATACCCATTTTACCCAAAGCAAACTACATTCAATGCAGTTCCTATCAAAATACCAATAGCATTTTTCACGAAACTAGAACAAATAATCCTAAAATTTGTATGGAACCACAAAAGACACTGTAGAGCCAAAGCAATCTTGAGAAAGAAGAACAAAGCCAGAGATACCACAATTCCACATTTCAAAGCTGCAGTAATCAAAACAATATGGTACTGCTACAGTACATAGACACAGAGATCAATGGAATAGAATAGAGAGCCCAGAAAAACTCACAGTTATATGGTCAATTAATGACAAAAGAGGAAAGAAGATATGATGGGGAAAAGACAAGTCTCTTCAAAAATTGGTGCTGGGAAAACTGGATGGCTATATGTAAAAGAATGAAACTAGATCATCTTTTAATACCACACATAAAAATAAACTTGAAATGGATTAAAGATTTAAATATGAGAACTGAAACCATAAAAATCCTAGAAGAAAAAAAAAAAAATCCTAGAAGAAAACAGGCAGAAAACACTCTGACATTAACCATAGCAACATTTTTCTAGATGTCAATTTGGCAAGAGAAACAAAAGCAAAAATAAACAATTTGGACTACATCAAAATAAAAACCTTTTGCACAGCAAAGGAATAATCAACAAAACAAAAAGAAAACTTACTAAATGGGAGAAGATATTTGCAAATAATGTATCCAATAAGGGGTTAATATACAAAATATATAAAGAACTTACACAACTCAACATCAAAAAAACCCAAACAATCTGAATAAAAAATAGGCAGAGGATCTGAATAGCCACTTCTTCAAGGAAGACAGATGACCAACAGACACATGAAAAGATGCTCAACATCATTAATCGTGAGAAATGCAAATCAAATCCACAATGAGTTATCACCTCACACCTGTCAGAATGGCTACAATCAAAAACAAGAAATAACAACTGTTGGCAAGAATATGGAAAATGGAACCCTCATACACTGTTCCTGGGAATGTAAATTGATACAATCACTGCGGAAACTTGTATGGATATTCCTCAAAAAGTTAAAAACAGAAATACCATATGATCCAGTATTTCTACTGAGTGTTTACCCAAAGAAAATGAAAACACTAATTTAAAAAGATACATGGACCCCTATGTGTATCATAACATTATTTACGATAGCCAAGATATGGAAGCAGTCTAAGTGCCTACCAGTTTTGGAATGGGTAATGAATGTGCGTTACAGACACACACACACACTAAAATATTACATAGCCATAAAAAAAGGTGAGATGTTGCCATTTCAGATGCCAAGGATGGACCTACGGGTTATCATGCTTAGTGAAACAAGACAAATTAAGGTAAAATTATATGATTTCCCTCATAAGTGAAATATTTTTTAAAAAATGAATAAATAAAAATCAGAATCAGACTTATAAAATACAGAGAAGAAACGGATGGTTTTCAGAGGAGACGGAATGGGAGAACTGGGCAAAATGGGTAAAGCAGAGTAGGAAATACAGGCTTCCAGTTATGGAATGAGTAAATTATAAGAATAAAAAGCACAACATAAGGAATATAGTTGGTGATATTATAATAGTGATATATAGCAATAAATGGTGTAGCTATACTTGTAATAAGCATAACATAATGTGTAAACTTGCTGAGTCACTATGTTGTACACCTGAACTAACGTTAACACTGTGTGTCAATAATGCTCAAAAAAAAAAAAAAATCATTTCCCCTCAAATGCAGTAGAAAGAAGATATGCGGTGAGCAAAATTGGGGAGGGAAACTATAATTAGGAGCAGATTCAAAATACGGATCCATAGAATACAGTATTAGCAGTAAGAATGAAGTTATTCAAAATATTAAAGAGATTATCAACAGGAACTGGTTTTGATTAAATAGGATTTGATTTTTAAATGTCTAAGAAATAAGATCAAAGAGAAAACAGATCCCAGGAAAATATATTTAAGAAATGAAGACATTAAGGACAAAAAGGTAGTAACTGACCATGTTAAAAGCTATTGGAAGTTCAAACAACTTAAAGATTTTAAATGTCCAATACAGAATTTCCACTTCCAACCATAAGAAAGTAACAGGATCCAGAACTGTCTCTAATAAACAACAAGAAAACTCAACAAAATGTAGAAAACAAGTATTTTCAAACAGTAGGTATCAGGCATTTCAGGACTGAGATTACTGAGAAAAGGGAAAGAAGATAAACCCTGCTATCACCTGCACTTCATATCTAGAGGCTATGTCCAGATTATAATACAGGGAAAGGGAAACCCAAACACAGGCAATAATTCTAGCTGAGTGAAGAAACAGAGATGGAAGTTTTGGAGGTAATGCAAATAAGATCTGCATAACAGAATACTTGAGAAGAGAGCTATGCAGAAAAAGAGCCATAGCAATCTATGTAGGAGTTTCCTTGATTTATAGCTGAACACCAATCTCTGTATCATTACAAAAACACTCTACAGGGATCCCTGGGTAGCTCAGCGGTTTAGCCCAGGGCCTGATCCTGGAGACCTGGGATCAAGTCCCACATCGGGCTCCCTGCATGGAGCCTGCTTCTCCCTCTGCCTGTGTCTCTGCCTCTCTCTGTGTCTCTCATGAATAAATAAATAAAATCTTAAAAAAAAGAAAAAGAAAAAGAAAAAACACTCTACAAAACCTAACAAAATCAATTTCTTAAGAAAAAAAAATTACAAGGAAGCTGAAAAAGAACAAACCCAGAGGTCAAATGCGGCTAAGAATCTTTCCCACCAAGAGAAGCTAAGAGAACTCTTACGATAAAAAAGTCATCAGCAGAGATCCCTCAGTAGCTTTGTTTTAGAAAGGATACTACATCACCAAAACATAAATGCTACTTTAGATTCTCCAAAAAGGAAATTAAAAACAAGTCTTAAAAATACTATGCCAATCCACAAAGTAACTTAAACTACATACCAGAACAAGTCTAACTCCTTAAACAACTAAGGTACTCGCATGATTTGTGTCTTATAAAACAGGTTTCAAAGAAATCCCTAGCCCCTTTCTCCATTTGAGGACACAGAAACAAGAAAGAACAAGAACAAGAAAGTTTTCACCTGAATATAACCATCCTGGCATCTTGGTCTTGGACTTCCAAGCTTCCAGAACTATGAGAAACAAATTTGCTGTTTATAAGCTACCCAGTCTGTATTTTGTTATGGCAGTCTAAACAGACTAAAACAAAAACTCAGTTTGTTTTTGAAAAGACCAATAAAATTAAACTATTAGCTAGACTTGAGAGAGCGGGAGAGAGACAGAAAGAGCGGACACTCAAATAATTAAAATTAAAAATGAAAGAGGGGACATTAAAACTCATGGGTCACAGAAATAAAAACAATTATAGGGGAGTACTATGAATAGTTATACACCAACAAATCAGATAACACAGAAGAAATGGTTAAATTCTTAGAAACGTACAGCCTACGAAGACTGAATATTGAAGAAATAAAAATTTCAGCAGACCTCTACTAAGGAGACTTAAGGAGTAATCAAAACTCTCTCAACAAAGCAAAGCCTGGGACTAAAGAGACTAAAGGAGAATTCTATCAAACACCTAAGGAAGAATTAGCACCAACACTCCTCAAACTCTTCCAAAAAAATAACTGTAGAGAAAGGAACACTTCCAAACTTACTCTGTAAGACCAGCATTACTACACATAAATACCAAAACCACACAGAGCTACAACATGAAAACCACAGACCAATATCCTTAATGAGGTCATGACCTCAGGGCTGTGAGATGGAGCCCTACATGGGGCTTCACACTCAGCTCAGAATCTGCTTGGGACTCTCTCTCTATTCCTCCTCTGCCCCTCGCCCTGCTCTCTCTCTAAAATAAATGAATCTTTTTAAAAAAGAAAATGTAAGGAGAGGGATGCCTGGGTGGCTCAGTGGTTGAGCATCTATCTGCCTTTGGCTCAGGTCATGATCCCTGGGTCCTAGGATCAAGTCTCACATCAGGCTCCCTGCAGGCTCTCCCTGCAGAGGGGGAGCTTGCTTTTCCCTCTGCATATGTCTCTGCCTCTTTCTGTGTCTCTCTCATGATTAAATAAAATCTTAAAAAAAAAAAAAAAAAAAAGTAGCCAACATACTGAAAAGCATTTATTCTTGAAACCCTCTCATGGCTTTGGGTAATAACAGAAAGATTCTGTGGCCTTCCAGCCTAGGCCTGTTACCATCACTTATCCCAACAATTCCATCAGTAGCAAGAACTGTACTTTTACCAAGACAAGGTTGACTATGAAAAATAGGAGCTTTGCTTCCAGAAAAAATGGGCTAAATTTGGGATAAGTATTGAAAATTTGCAATTTGGGCAGCCCCTGTTGCTCAGTGGTTTAGCACCGCCTGTAGCCTGGGGTGTGATCCTGGAGACCCGAGATCGAGTCCCACGTCGGGCTCCCTGCATGGAGCCTGCTTCTCCCTCTGCCTCTCTCTCTCTTTCTCTCTCTCTGTGTCTCTATGAATAAATAAATTTTAAAAAATTCTTTAAAAAAAAAAGAAAATTGGCAATTTTCTCAACTAAAAGTGATAAGCCTAATAATAAATAAACTATCAAACCCATAGCTTGCCCCACCCCCCAAAAAAGATGGAAGAAACTGTCTCAGAGACTGGTGATACGAACAACATAGCAATACACATGTAATGGGAGTCTCAGGAGAAAAGACAGAATAAGGGGCAGAAAAAAATTATTTGAAAAAACAGTGGCTACAAACTTCCCAAATTTGGGCACCTGGGTGATTCAGACAGTTAAGAATCTGCCTTCGGCTCAGGTCATGATCCCAGGGTCCTGGAATCAAGCCCCACATTGGTCTCCCTGCTCAGTGGGGAGTCTGCCTCTCCCTTTCCCAATCCCCCCTCCCCTACTTATGCATGCTCTAACAAATAAATAAAATCTTAAAAAAAACTCCCCAAATTTGACAGAAAACATTAATTTTTACATCCAAAAAGGTAAACTAATCCTAAATAAGATAAACACAAAAAGATCCCCATGTGTAGACACACTGTAAGTTAAACTGCTGAAAGACAAAAAGTCTTGAAAGCAGCAAGAGAAAATGACTCATCATGAATAGAACAAGAATATGACTAACAGCCGACTTCTCACCAGAAACCATGTCAGTTCAAAAATAGTGAAAGAGACACACACAGTATAAGACAACAGAATAAAAATGAAGAGGCAGAGACAACAATTATGGATCACCTTCCACTTGGAAGTTTCTGGAAAGGATAAGTGACTGGAAACATGAATCTGAGAAGGAAGATAAAGCCAAACAAGCAAAGAATCCATTCGAAATGCTTGAATAAGTATAAATACTGTTTTGAATGAATTAGGAGAATAGGGGAAAATTGAAAATACAAGCGAAAAGAAGAGATAACTGCTAAAGCATGTCCCTGAAAAGGGTGGAAGGAAGGAATCCAAAACACATGTGGACGGGACTGCCTTAACATCAAAGGGTTGGGGACACCTCTCTCATTATATTAGGAGGAAAGGATGGACAGACTTAAACAGACTAATGGCAGAAAGTTAAAGGAGCTCTCATATATTGACTTCTATTTGCTTTAGAAGTCAGAGGGATATTCAACTGCTGTGAGGAAGTTTAAATCTGAGATTTGAGAAGATAAGACTATATTTGAAATAGCTAGAGTGAAGAATAAAAATTAAACACCTCATGAAGTTTAACTGCAGGCCTTATTAAGGTTGTCAAAGAGCCAGCAATTTAAAATGGGCAATCTTCAAGGTTTCATATTTTCTTCAGCCCTGTTCACAAGTGTCTTAAAGTATGCAAGAGAGGGACACCTGGGTGGCTCAATGGTTGAGCTTCTGCCCTCGGCCCAGGGCGTGATCTTGGAGTCCCAGGATGGAGTCCTACATCGGGCTCCCTGCATGGAGCCTGCTTCTCCCTCTACCTGTGTCTCTGCCTGCCTGCCCCTCTCTCTCTCTCTCTCTCTTCCTCTCTCTCTCTCTCTCATGAATAAATAAATAAAATCTTTAAAAAAAATAAAATAAAGTATGCAAGGGACAGCAAACAGAGGAATCTGGCATTCTGCCAGATGCATGCACAGAAGAACATGTGACAAAGGAGTCAAAGATATTGGCAAGGAACGCCTGGGTGGCTCAGCAGTTGAGTGTCTGCCTTTGGCTCAGGTCGTGATCCCGGGGTCCTGGCATTGAGTCCCATATCGGGTTCCCCACAGGAAGCCTGCTTCTCTCTCTGCCTGTATCTCTGCCTTTCTCTCTGTGTCTCTAATAAATAAATGTTAAAAAAAAAAAAAAAAAAGATATTGGCAAAAGAAGGGCTGAAGACATGGACCAGGTAAGAAAGAAAGAAAAACAGGAAGGGGTTTGATGAGCAGGAGGAAAGAGCAAACTAGATACCATGAACCAAAAACTATCTCCCTACCAGAAAGAGAAGTCAGTCTCCTGAATTTTCAAGAATATTCACTACCATGCCTCAGAAAGCAAAGGTGCTTCATGTCCTTCATGGCCAAGCAAGCACAAGTAACTCACGATAAGCTATGCACGTAACAGAGTGAGGGAGAAGGTCTTCTACTGACAAGTAATCTAACCACTGCATACTTCTTCATGAGTTACGAAAGTTCTTCAAAGCAGGCTCATAATCTGGCTTTAAACCACCAAGTCATGGATCCTCCAAACAATGCAGTAAGCACTTAACAATTTTCTATGAGTTCACAGGTCTCATTTTCTCAACATGTTGAACAACTGAAATGTTACTAATGTAACTCAGGCAAAAAGAGGGTCTCTGGAGTGTCTGTCAAGTGAAAGCACATGATTTATTTTGGTAAGTTAATTCCTGTTTCATGTTGTTTGTTTCTATTTCCTCTTTCAATTTCTGGTGTTTTAAATGAAAATTAATCACTTCAATTATGGTTTAATTTTAAATAATTTTTATATTGTCTGCTTTGAAAACCCTTACAGCTTAAAAAAAAAGCTCTTAATTAAAAGCCAATTTAAAATACATATACACATACACATTTTCCTATTTCACTGCCTTGGCAAACACAATATAATTAGCATAATTTCATCTATACTTGATATACTGTGGTTTTTAATACCTCAGAATTTCATCATAACTATATGTTTTTAACCAGAGGTCCCAAAAAATTCTTAACTAGTGTCTTTAGAGCTCAAATTCTCCCAGGCACTAGGGAATTTTGTGAAGAAGTCCCCACAAGATATTTCTCTTATGGAACTGGATAGGTAGGGTTTATTACATACTTATGCAGCCATACCCCAGAACTGTCTTTTTAAAACAAGTAAGTGGCTGTCATTTCCGGGTGGTGTGGGACAGAGTGGTCAATGGCCTGCAGAGCAACATGCCTAAGCTTTATTGTGACTACTGTGACACATCTCACCCATGACTCTCAATCTGGGAGAAACACACAATGCAGTGGAGGGAAACATAAAGATAATGTGAAAGACTACTATCAGAAATGGATGAAAGAGCAAGCTCAGAGCCTGATCGACAAAACAATCCCTGCGATTCAACAAGGGAAGATACCTCTGCTCCTTCTTCTGCAGGGGCAATGATTCCACTTTCTCCCAGTCTCCCAGGTCCTCCACGTCCTAGTATGATGCTGGCACCCCCTATGGAGGGCCCTCCTCCTCCTGGGATGATGCCAGTGGCACCTGCTCCTGGAAAAAGGCCATCTATCGGAGGCCACATGCCAATGATGCCTGGGCCCCCAATGATGAGACCTCCTGCCCATCTCATGATGGTGCCCCTTAGCCAGGAATGACTGGACCACACGGATAAGAAGAGACAGGATCCCCTTTATGTCCATTTTATATTACTTGTTTTACTTCACCAGGGACCCATGGTGCTGAGACTCTGGGTGTTTTCTACCAACATGACAAGGAAAACTTGCTCCCCCTTCTTATCAAAGAGAAAATACTTTTTGTATTTTTGTATCAAAAGAGAAAATATCATTTGTATTATGAAATGTGAAAATAAAATTGTCTACTGTTTTCGTTTAAAAAAAAAGTGGATAATACAATCTGGCCTTCCTGTCATTTGACCTTCTATCTCAAAAAGCAGGAGAGAACATAATCTATTATACTGCCATTGCTAATACTGTGAGGAAAAGCAGTCTTCTTCCACATTGTTTTCAGACAGAATTCTCTCCTTTTTTTTTAAGCTACAACCAACTTCAGTTCAGTATTTAATTCAGTATTTAAATGCCCACTTAAACCTCACTCCCATCCATAAGCTTGTTTATCTCATTTTTGTGTTTCCTGTTCAGTGTAAGAATTTGTTAATATTTTTTCCAAGGTCCCAATACAAAGTTTTCTACCCCTTCAAAGGGAGGTGGAGGAATCATTCTATATAGACTAATCTCAGTTTTTTCCAAACTCTCCTCAACATTTTATCATTTCAAGAGTAAGTTACAATTAAAATTACATCTCAGATAAGGGTATTATGCTGATTTACGGTTTACTATTCTTAGCTTTTAAAGATGCATGCTGAAATAGTTAAGAATGCTATGAAGGGCACCTGGGTGGCTCAGTGGGTTGAGTGTCTAACTCTTGATTTCAAAGCTCAAGTTATGATCTCAGGGTCCTGGGATTGAGCCCTGTGTCAAGCTCTGTGCTCAGTGTGAGTATGCTTGTCCCTCTCCCTCTGCTCCTCCCCACACCCTGCTCTCACTCACACTCTCTCAAATAAATAAAATCTTAAAAAAAAAAAAAAAAGAATGCTATGATATCTGAGATTACCTCAAAATTTTACAGAGTTGGGGTATGTATGGAAATATAAATTATGCAAGATTGGCCAGATGTATTGTCAAACTGGGTATGGGTACACAGAGGTTTTTTCTTTCCTCTTTACAAAACTGTGTTTAAAGTTTTCCATAATTAAAAAAAAAAAATTAAAGAGTAAATGGTAGGAATTAAATGAACTGCAATTGGTCTTGGAAACAAAAAAAAATGTATATTCATTGTAAGTTATAACAAAATCTAGAAGTAAATTAAACGCTTAAATATATATTAGTTTAATTATAGAACATCTATTCATGAGATTATCATGATTATCCCTTTGCCCCTCACCCACTCTTGCTGTCTCTCTTTCTCAAATAAATAAAGTCTTTTTTTAAAAAAAGCATAGTGTAAAAAAATCTCACTGACATAAAACAAGTGAACAATATATTGCTAAAAGAAAAAAGTGCAGGCTACAAAATAATGTACACAGAATTAAACCATTTTCATGTTTTCTTTTAAGCATAAGTGTATCTGCATACACACACACAAACACACACATATAGACACCAAACTACTAGTAAACTTTGTTTTGTTCACTGCTATATCCCCAGCACCAAAAACTGTGCCTAGGACATAACAGGAATTCAACTATTTGTTGCATGTAAATATTTTAGGATTCCAAGCAGCAAGGCTTTTTTTCGGGGGTGGCTCTCCTTATGCTTTTGTTTCATAAGGTTTCTAAAATATTCACTTTTTTATGTAATTGGGGAAACTTTAAAAATTGTATCTTATAAATTAAAATTTTTCATGACTCTATAATTGTTTCATGAAATGTATTTCATAACATCATTTTATACATTGAAAAGAAAGGCAGTGTGTGATCCCCGGGGTCCCGGGATTGAGTCCCACATCGAGCTCCCCATGGGGAGCCTGCTTCTCCCTCTGCCTATGTCTCTGCTCCTCTCTCTCTATGTCTCATGAATAAATAAGTTAAAAAAAAAAAGAAAAGAAAAGAAAAGAAAAGAAAAGAAAAGAAAAGAAAAGAAAAGAAAAGAAAAGGCATCTTCCATAGGCTGAATTAATAAACTGACCAAGGTAATCAGAACTAGTAAAATCAGTATCTGTTAATCAGTCCTATTCTTGTGAGTGAATTTTGCAACTGTTTAGGAAATACTATCTTTAGGAAAACTAAACTTTAAAGATTAATTTACTTATTTGAGAGAGAGAGAGAGAGAGAGAGACAGCATGAGGGGGAGGTGGGAGAGAGGAGAGAGAAAATCTCAAGCTGACTCCATGCTCACTGCAGAGCCAGATGTGGGGCTGTATCCTACAACCCCAAGATCACGACCTGAGCCAAAACCAAGAGTTGGTTGCTTAACTGATTGTACCATCCAGCATCCCCCCAAAATTAAATTTTCTAAAATGAATCTTCAACATGGGTACAAAAACTTTAAAAATATTAAAAATTTAAAACTTCACCCATTTATATTCATTTCATATCAACTTACTCAATCTGTAGACAGTAAGCTACATGCTGGGGTAATTCAAAGAAAGTTAAGATATAGCCCTTGGCAACCCAGAACTTCTAATATAGTATGAAAAGCAAATACATAAGAGCTAAATGAATGTAATAATAAAGGTAGTTAACATTTATTACAGCCCTCATTGGCCTTGTGATAAGCACTTAACAAGCATTTCCTCATTTAATCTCTGTAATGACCTTTTTGGTAGCTGCCAAAATATCCTCAGCTTTTGAATAAGAAAACTAAGGGTTAAGTGACTTCCCCAGTCGCTTGGCCAATAAATAGCAAAACAAAATCAAACCAAGGTCTGTCCAAGACATGGTATCTCTACTGTTAGGAAGGTAGCATATGCCAAAACACACTCATTAGTTTCCATCTACTACTACATCAAGTATCATACATCAGTCTCATGTTTTAAGGGGGATTTTCTTTTGTAAATGATCCCAGGAATTTCTCATCTTCAAATCAATTAGTTATTTCTACTCTGAAATGCTATTATAGCCACTAAACTATGATTCCTAGAACAGGACTTAGCAGATTCTTTGTTTTTCCCAAAGCTATCCTATGCACTCAGGAGATGAAATGGATAAACTTTTAGCTCTTTTTGTGCTTAAATTCCAAATCACCATACCATATTATAGGAGATGATAGATGGTCTAGGCGAATATTAATTTAAATTATGTTTTAGGAAACGTGGTACAGGGGAGCCAAAGAAATGAAGTTCTGAAGTATATTATGGTGATTGTGGTAACAGTAGAATACTGCTAACTGTGTAAGTTCAACAACATGCTCTTCCTCCAGAGATTTCTTCCCAGTCTTCTAAATGTCCTACAAGCCAAATTCCATAATGGAGAAGAGAACTAAAAAACTGTAAAACTAGGGGGAATCCCTGGGTGGCTCAGCGGTTTCGCACCTGCCTTTGGCCCGGGGCGTGATTCTGGAGTCCCAGGATCGAGTCCCGCGTCAGGCTCCCAGGCATGGAGCCTGCTTCTCCCTCTGCCTGTGTCTCTGCCTCTCTCTCTCTCTCTCTCTCTCTCTCTCTCTCTCTCTCCCCCTCTCTCTCTATCATAAATAAATAAATCTTTAAAAAAAAAAAACTGTAAAACTAGGGCATGGTTTTGTTTCTTGCAATCCAGAAATGTGGTCTGGGCTTAAAAAGTTAACAACAGAAATGACAGGAAAGAATGAATTCAAGAGAAATTCTGAAAGAATCATCATTTCTCCTAAATACAAGATAAAAAGATACAAGAGGATCTAGCTGATCCTCTCAATCACCTAATTTCCATAACCTACACTCTAGCCACAGTGGGACTATACCTTGAAGGTCCTGAATTTTCACATCACACAGTTTTTAAAAATCACATGATCACTGTACTAAAAAGGCAGATTTTGTATAGTTTTTTGTATGTAATGCAAGATATAGGTAATACTTCTATATGTCCATTCTCTCTTACATGACCTTGTCAGTTAACTACTTCTTTAAAGATACAGTCAGAAGTCTTCTCTGGGATGTCTGCAGAGAGAATCCTCTGTCCTCTACCACTGTCCTTACCCACCTATCCACCCAAACACAGAGAACTAATCTCACTGTCAAATATGGCCCCATAGCACTTAGCACACTGAGTCATTATTCCTTTCACTATTTATTTATTGTATGAGCTGATCACTAGAGCTAAAACAGTAATTCCATGAAGGTACAGACCATGTCTCATTTAGCCTATCTCCAGTAAGTACCTAAAACAGAATCTCACACACTACTGTTTAACACACTTTTCTTCAAATAAATGAATAAACAAATGAAAAAACAAATTTGCTAACTACTAGAGACCCTATGAAACTTCAAAATGTCAGTGACTCACACAGTGCCATCACAAAGAAAAATCTCTCTTCCTTTGTAAGTTGTTACAGTTCATCATATGCTACTTCAAATTAAATCAGTCTTATCCACAAAAACAGACACATAGATCAATGGAACAGAACAGAGAATCCAGAAATGGGCCCTCAACTCTATGGTCAACTAATATTCGACAAAGCAGGAAAGACTATCCACTGGAAAAAGAGAGTCTCTTCAATAAATGGTGCTGGGAAAATTGGACATCCACATGCAGAAGAATGAAGCTAGACCATTCTCTTATACCATACACAAAGATAAACTCAAAATAGATGAAAGATCTAAATGTGAGACAAGAATCCATCAAAATCCTAGAGAAGAACACAGGCAACACCCTTTTTGAACTTGGCCACAGCAACTTCTTGCAAGATACATCTATGAAGGCAAGGGAAACAAAAGCAAAAATGAATTATTGGGACTTAATTAAGATAAAAGGCTTCTGCACAGCAAAAGAAACAGTCAACAAAACTAAAAGACAACCTACAGAATGGGAGAAGATATTTGCAAATGACGTATCAGATAAAGGGTATCCAAGATCTATAAAGAATTTATGAAACTCAACAGCAAAGAAACAATCCAGTCATGAAATGGGCAAAAGACATGAACAGAAATTTCACCAAAGAAGACCTACACATGGCCAACAAGCACATGAGACAATGCTCTGCATCACTTGCCATGAGGGGAATACAAATCAAAACCCACTGAGAAACTACCTCACACCAGTGAGAACGGGGAAAATTAACAAGGCAGGAAACCACAAATGTTGGAGAGGATGTGGAGAAAGGGGAACCCTCTTTCACTGTTGGTGGGAATGTGAACTGGTGCAGCCACTCTGGAAAACTGTGTGGAGGTTCCTCAACGAGTTAAAAATAGAACTGCCCTGTGGCCCAGCAACTGCACTGCTGGGGATTTACCCCAAAGATACAGATGCAGTGAAACACCAGAACACCTGCACCCCAATGTTTATAGCAGCAATGTCCACAATAGGCAAACTGTGGAAGGACCCTCAGTGTCCATCGAAAGATGAGTAGATAAAGAAGCTGAAGTATATGTATACAACGGAATATTACTCAGTCGTTAGAAAACGACAAATACCCACCATTTGCTTCGACATGGATGGAACTGGAGGGTATTATGCTGAGTGAAATAAGTCAATTGGAGAAGGACAAACATTACATGGTCTCATTCATTTGGGAAATATAAAAAATAGTGAAAGGGAATAAAGGGAAAAGGAGAGAATATGAGTGGGAAATATCAGTGAGGGTGACAGGACATGAGAGACTCCTAACTCTGGGAAACGAACAAAGGGTATTGGAAAGGGAGGTGGGCAAGGGGTTGTGGTGACTGGGTGACGGGCACTGAGGGGGGGGCACCTGACAGGATGAACACTGGGTGATATGCTATATGCTGGCAAATTGAACTCCAATAAAAATAAATAAAAATAAATAAAGATGAAAGCAAATAAATAAATAAATAAATCAGCCTTATCATCCAGCAGTAAAAAGTACATGTAGCTAGAAGCTGATCTAGAGGCCAAAAGTATCCATACAAGGGCTGAAATGGCCCATAGGGATATTCCAAATCTCATGGTTGCAAAATGACCCAATTAACCTTAGATTTCAGAAAGTGTAAATGCTATGTGAACAAAGATAACCAAGGCCATAGGAGCTCATGTCATTCTTCCAACTGACTCTAAGCTGCTATTTCCTTTATTAATGGAGCCTATTCCACAATTCAGTATTAGAGACACTGAATCTCATACGGGGCAAGCAGTTGACTAGGCACCTTCCTCTGCTACCCCATGCACATTTCCTGAGTATCCTTGCAATAAAATTCTATTACTGAAGATAATCTGTGTATCTCTCTTCCTTTTGGTCTTAAAGTACCTAAGGAACAGAGTAACTAATACAGGAAGCCAAGCAGAAGGAAGACACACACACCAAATGCAAACTGGCAAAAGAGTGACATCACTAACCAGTAGAGAGGTTAGATGGAAGGTAGGGATTCTGTTTGAACATACTGCTTTTGAGGAGCCAGCAAAGGTAGTCAAATGTTACTTAGTAGATTCAAAATACTGAATAAGACTGAGCACAAAAGACTGATTCTCAAAAGTGTGTATTTGTGTGTCATTTCGATCAAAGTTGAAGCCTAAGAGTGAATAAACTCACCAAGGAAATAACTACATAAAAAGAGAGGAGGAAGATAGAAAACAGAAAATGCAAGGTCAGTGTCCATTATGAATTGGAAAGAACGGCACATAAAGCAGAGAAACAGAAGCAATAGAAAAACCAGAAAGCCAGAGAAAAAGAAAGCTTAAAGAAACATGGAAGAGGGATGAAAACAGAAAAAGGGTTTCTGATCTCACCAAGCAATGTCTAAAAACCTGTAATCATTAGATAGATAAAGCCTGAGCATGTTTCAACAGAATGAAGCCTTACAAATAGAGACTTTTAAAGATTCTAGAATTGGGAAACAAAAATATGACTACAGGAATAAAGTTATAAAACTATAAAAAGGGATGTATTCAAAAGTTACATGAAAGTTAGAGAGGAAACTGATTTCTATAATACAAGTAAAAATTATGTAGCAACACTCACCAAATGAAATTAAGATGAACCTACATAAGGTAAGGTCTTCTGCCTGCCAGTCATAGAATTTCAATCTTCTCTGCAAAGTAGATGAAATCATCTGTGTAATAGTATATGAAAATATGAAGGTAGAACAAAAAAAAAAAAAAAAGAAAGTACAAATTTAAGGGACTGGAGCTCTGAAGCTAGTAAGGAGGTACAGCCTTTTCTGAAAGTCTATTAACTATTTTCATGCAAGAAACAGGAGTCATAAAAAGGCAGAAAAGAAAGAAAGGAAAGGAAAGGAAAGGAAAGGAAAGGAAAGGAAAGGAAAGGAAAGGAAAGGAAAGGAAAGGAAAGGAAAGGAAAGGAAAGGAAAGGAAAGGAAAAGGGAAAGGAAAGGAAAGGAAAGGAAGAAAAGACTATATTTCATCCTCTTCCTTTCTTTTCTCTGTTTCCAGCTTTGGAGCAGGAGTTTACAAGTTTGTTGACAGGTGTAACTTCTGCTAATGACATCTCTTCAGCTTTGAAGAGACAAACTTCAGAAGAAAGAAGGCAGATATCACAGAATCACAGCCCACTGCTTATGATTGGCTAAAGGTTTATTTTACTATGTTTTATAACATAAACTTTATTATTTTAACTATATTATTAAAGATTTTATTTACTTATTTGAGAGAAAGGGAACAAGCACGAATGTGGGGGAGAGGCAGAGAAAGAGGGAGAGCAAGAATCTCAAGCAGACTCCATGCTGAGCATGGAACTCAACCCAGGACTCCATCTCACGACCCTGAGATCATGACCTGAGCTGAAACCAAGAGTCAGACGCTTAACTGCCTAAACCACCAGGCACACCCCTACTATTTTAATTATTTATAAGTGTACAATTAAGTGGCATTAAGTATACTCACACTGTTAGGCAATCATCACTACTACTCACCTTCAGGATTTTTCATCATCCCAAAAAACTCTTCATGCATTCAACAACTTCCCATTTTCCCCTCCCATAGTCCCCTAACCACCACTATTCTACTTTCTGTCTCGATGAACTCAATTACTCTATGTATATCATATAAATGGAATCATACAGTATATGTCTTATGTCTGGCCTCTTTCATTTAGCATGTTTTTAAGATTCATCCCTGTTGTATGTTGAATGTATCCCAATTTCATTCCTCTTAAGGCTGAATAATATACCAGAACCACATTTTGCCTATCCATTCATCTATCAGTGGACACTTGGATTACTTCAACCTTTTGGCTATTGTGAATAATGCTGAAAATAAACTCTGGTGTACAGGTATCTTTTTGGTCCCTGCCTTCAATTCTTTTGGATATATACCTAGAAGTGGAATTGCTGGATCATATGGTAATTTTATGTTTCATTTTTTGAGGAACCGTCATACCATTTTTCACAGTGACTATACTACTTTACATTCCAATGTACAAGGATTCCAATTGCTATACATCCTAAACAACAATTATTTTCTGCTTTTAAAGGAAAAGAAGCTGAGACAACACTTATTTTCTGGAAATATATTTATATATATGATATATATAATATATATATCGTGTGTGTGTGTGTGTGTGTGTATATATATATATATATAAAATAGCCATCCTAAACAGTATGACATTAATTTATTGTGGTTCTGATTTGCGTTTCCCTAATGATGAGTGATGCTGAGCTTCTTTTCGTGGATTTACTGTCCATTTGTAGATCTTCTTTGGGGAAATGTCTATTCAAGTCCTTTGCCCACTTTTTACTTGGGAGGTATGTTTTGGCCAAAAACTTTAAAAGAGAAACACAAATGAAGGCTTTCTACATTGCTACTCCTAGCTCCCTAGTCAAGAATAATTAGGATATGACTTCTAGATCTCTTGGGGAATTAATGATGGAGAAGAGGATCTGGTCAGAGTGCAAATGCAGCAGAAGAAAAGAACTTCCAACTCTGCAACTCTTGGTTTCAGCTCAGGTTGTGATCTCAGTGTCATGAGACTGAGTACCACATGCGGCTCCTCGCTCAGTGTGGAGTATGCTTAAGATTCTCTCTCCCTCTGCCTCTGCTACTCCCTAACCCCTCATGCTCTCTCTCTTTCTCTCTCTCTCTTTAAAATAAATAAATCTTTAAACAATAAAATAAAATAATGTTCTCTTCTTCAATCCTAGTAGTCTCATCTTGAACATTATTAGAAAAGTAAAACATCTTTAAAACACATGAAAGGGGCAGCCCGGGTGGCTCAGCAGTTTAGCACCGCCCTTAGCCCAGGGTATGATCCTGGAGACCCAGGATCGGGTCCCACGTCAGGCTCCCTGCATGGAGCCTGCTTCTCCCTCTGCCTGTGTCTCTGCCTCTCTCTGTCCCTCACGAATAAAAAAATTAAATAAATAAATAAATAAATAAATAAATAAATAAATAAATAAATAAATAAATAAACACATGAAAGGTTTTCATTCTTCAGTCTCTCAACATTCCATTATTAAGCAAATGTCAGTCTCAATATTAGCCCTAACTAATATTTTCTAAAATATTCATGACTCTGTCTTGAATTCACAAAAGCAAATATCTTGTCTACTTCAACCACAGAAAGTACATTTTACCTCAAACTAATAAAATTCAATCATCATTTTTTTCTACTCCCTTTTTTTTGAAGGCCAAACATTTTGTAAATATTTAGGTGTTTAGTTCTAAAGTAATACAACCGATTTTTTTTTAAACTCAACTAGAACTTATGTATCCAAGTGAAAGTTGCCCTTTTATCTCTTTGGAAAGCTATGTGTTTCTTCAAAAGATGTGTCACTTCAAAAAAAGTGACAGATACATCTTTGAAACACCTTAGAAAATGTCTTCAGAGACAAATGGTTTCCAATCACGATTTCTTCTAATCTTCACAAAACCCAAAGAAAAGGTACTATTACCACCTCCGTTTTGTAAGTGAGTCCACAGAGACTTAGAAAGCTAACTTGCTCATCATTGCAATGAGTAAATGGCAAAGATAAGACAAGGTCCAACTGACTTTAAAGCTCTGGCTTTTCACTGTTTCACTGTAAGTACCACTGTTTTGATAATAAAATAGATGTGATTTGATGATCTCATAGAATATTTACTTTTTATAAAACTGTTTTAAAATTTATGAGGGTTTAGTTAACTATTGTCACTAGAATAAGATGAAATCCATCTAAGAAAACAAATGTTTTAGAATAGAAGACTTTTTAAAAGTAGTCTTATTTTTCAGCTCTATCATACCATTTCCTCTCAAATTGGGCTCTTTGCCCAAATGTACTCTAAAATTATAATTTCCTGGCAAAGAGCTTTAAAAGAAAAGAAGCTGAGATTTTTCTCCTCCTTTCACCCTTTAGAGTCTTTCACTTTTATTTTCTAAGAATCTCTTCACTTAACCTCAATTGGAACAAGAGGCTATTTACATATGAAATTTGCCAAGGACCCATGTACCTGCCATACAGAAAAATCTACCATGATTTGTGCCAAAGACACTACCTACATTTTAAAACTAGGCTTACCCATATATTTTATTCCTCATTTATTTCCCTACATCTCAAAATGTGAAGATAAAATATGAGGATTTACTCTTTGTACACTCGAAACTCCTCACTCCCATCCCTAGAACACTAGAATTAACTGCATTAATCCCAAACATAAATACATAAAGGTGTATCTACATTAATCAAAGTGTAACTTCAGGGAAAGTTTAAACTGACAATATTAACAAGTGCATCATTCAATGAGCTCTGTACTCTGACTTCTGCTTAATTTTTATAGGCTTTCATAAATAGAGATGAGGGCTGTAAAGACAATGGCTATGTTCAGCCATCTGCACAAATGGGAACTATTTTGCTTGATTTCTCAGTACAGTGTGATTACACAGTAACAGCACATATGAAGCCATTTCTCAGTACTTCCCTGTGGTTCTTCGTAAACAAATTAAGAAGATTATGAAGATTTATGAAAATATTTTTGCTTTTTTAAATTGGGAGTATTTTTACCAATTTGGTTTTGGGTTTTTTTGAAATAAAAATATTTTTTTTTAAATCCCAACTGTATTTAATAGGGGAAAAATACGATCATTATAAGAAAGATAAACAGCCTAAATACTTTACCCATTGAAATTAAAAAAAAAAAAACAGCTATAAGTGTAATGTTACTGTATTTGTACAGGTATAACTTCAATATTACCATGAGTCAGGGAGCTTGGGTGGCTCAGTCAGTTAAACGTCTGCTTTCAGCTCAGGTCATGATCCCAGGGTCCCTGGGATAGAGTCCCACATTGGACTCTTTGCTCAGCCTGCTTGTCCCTCTCCCTCTGCCTCGCCCCCCTCCCATATCACTTGTGCTCTCTTTCTCACTCTCTATGTCAAGTAAATAAAATCTTAAAAAGAAATAAATAATACTGGGATCCCTGGGTGGCGCAGCGGTTTGGCGCCTGCCTTTGGCCCAGGGCGTGATCCTGGAGACCCGGGATCGAATCCCATGTCAGGCTCCCGATGCATGGAGCCTGCTTCTCCCTCTGCCTGTGTCTCTGCCTCTCTCTCTCTCTCTCTGTGACTATCATAAGTAAATAAATAAAAATTAAAAAAAAAAAAAAGAAATAAATAATACTACAAGTCCTCAAAATCCAATATTCCAAAATGATAGAAATTTTTCTTTGCTTGGGAATTCCATGGGCTTAAGGTAAAATCCTGTTCCTTTTTTGAGGCAAAAACTTTGGTTATTTTCATATGAAAACTTAGAAACTTACGGAAGTTTGAAATAATTTTTTCTCCCTATCACTGTATATAATGTTCCTCCTTTTAGTCAAAAGATCATTTCAAGATGTACTATGAATCCAGAAGAGAAAAAGACCTCTGGTAAGCAAATATACTTTACTTTCAGAAAGGAATAGCTACTCTCAGGTCAGATAATTATTTTTAAGATAAGTAGCAGTTTAGAGAAGGACATAGTAATAAGAATGACAGATAACAGTAAAAGACAAGACTAGGTTTAGGGAAAAGACAGCCACATGGATACAGAAACAAAGCTTCAAATATGCTAAAAGAGCACACTTGACTGTTTCTATGAACTAAAGCTATGAACAGTTCTATGAACTGTTTCTATGACTACTTTTACAACAAAAAAATCAAGAAGATTAATTGCTTTCTTTGTCAATTTCAGAAGATTGGGTCAAGGCCTTCATTTTGGAATGATCTCCCTCAAAACTGGCTGCATAAAAATGTTTGTAAAATATTTTAAAAATACAATGCTTGGGGATCCCTGGGTGGCGCAGCGGTTTAGCGCCTGCCTTTGGCCCAGGGCGCGATCCTGGAGACCCGGGATCGAATCCCATGTCGGGCTCCCGGTGCATGGAGCCTGCTTCTCCCTCTGCCTGTGTCTCTGCCTCTCTCTCTCTCTCTCTCTCTCGCTCTCTGATGACTATCATAAATAAATTAATTTAAAAAAAAATTTAAAAAAATAAATAAATAAATAAAAATACAATGCTTAAAGTTTACTTCATTTATTTAGAAAATCCATTACATGATACACCATACTTCCCAATGATGCTGAATACAAAGTATAACCATATCACCATTTTAGCAGGCTCTTTGAAATCATATGAGTTTTTTGTGAATATTAATTAAAGCTATCTAATCAAGTGCTAAGACTCTATAGAAGGAAGAATCCCCATTGTCTTTATCATTTGCCTAGTACGTGAATTCTCTATTTTTAAGATTTTATTTGACACAGAGAGACAGGGAGAGAGAGAGAGGGAGAGGGACAGAGAAAGAGAGAGAGAGCGCGCACACGCGCGCACAGGTGCACAGGTGCACAAGCAGGCCTAGCTGCAGGCAGAGAGGAAGGCAGGCTTCCTGCTGAGCAGAGAGGCAGGCAGTGGGGCTCCATCAGGGCCTGAGCCAAAGACAGATGCTTATGCTTAACTGAATGACCCACCTAGGCATCCCCTGAATTCTCTTCCATTAGGAAAAAAAAAAACACAAAACCTTGAATGAGAATCAAGCTCATAGAAGGAAAACTCACTCTACTGGCAGAAGAAAAATCGTCAAAATAGTTTCCTCTCAAGAGTTAATTAGTTCATATATTTTTAATCTCCACTGGAATTTTATGAGATTCCATTGTTTAATTTAACCCTTATTTCTTATAATTCTTAGAAATTGCATGAACTGGGCAGCCCTGGTGGCTCCGCGGTTTGGCGCCGCCTTCAGCCCACTGCGTGATCCTGGAGTGCCTGGATCGAGTCCCACATCGGGCTCCCTGCATGGAGCCTGCTTCTCCCTCTGCCTGTGTCTCTGCCTCTTTCTCTCTCTCATAAATAAATAAATAAAATCTTAAAAAAAAAAAAAAAAAGAAATTACATGAACTATAAATTTTCTGCAGAGCAATCATTTCTCTATGATACAAATTTCACCAATTACTAAAAATGTTTGAATAGCTGATCAATGGAAAATGGTTACTGGCTGCTGTTTAACTGCAAGATGACGGACTAATTCACATTCAGCTTACAGGTACAACCCAATGCAGTAAGTAATTAATATAGTAAGTAATTACACTAAAACTAATTCTTTCTAAAGTTACATGACATAATATCAAATGTAAAGTATCAATCATGTCACTGAGACAAATATATTATTTAGTTGAAAGTATAATAAAACTTAATGAGAGGTTAATATCAAAACTAAAAAGGAATAACATATGGCATTATCTGGATATATTTCATTTTGCAATTGATACTGCAGTCAGGATTGGATTTATAAAGCAGACTCAAGATGCTCTTGAATTTTGTCTGTGCACAGATATACTTTTATGTATGTAAGACAAAGCAAGCTAAAAGGTCTACCTTAAAAAATTAGGTCTGAAATCTAATCTTATCACTAGTGAGGTTTTTTATCTTAGATTCTTTTATTTTCTGTATCTTCTTTAAGAAAAGGAGAAACTAGGTCACTTGAAACATTCAGAGGTAGGAAAGAAGTGAGGCTGGATATTAGGATAACACAGGGTCAAAGGGTAACCTAAGTGAAGGAGAATGTGAAGGTAAAAGTCCACTTAGAATAGTCTCTACCATGGAATTTGTCTATACACACCCAATTTCTGACTTAAACTTAGAAACATAAAGATATGGTAGAGATATCTGCAGAGGAAGAAGCTCAAAACTGCCAGTGCCATCACTTTTTTTTTTTTTTTTTTTTTTTGTTTTGTTTTTTTACTGGATGGACTTTTATTTTAATGTCAAAGGCACAGCCTTTGGGCTGAGGCAGTGACCTGTGGATGCCCAGCCCAGACCCTTGAGGCCCTGCCCCTAGCCAGGGGCAGCTATGCCAAGGGAGGCAGGGGGTAGGAAGAGAAGGGGCCTCCCCACCATCATGTTTTTTTGATACAGTATCCCACAGCTGGAAAGAATGAGTCAGTTCTCCTATCAATGAAAAAATACTATTTAAAATCAGAGCGGCACTAACCATACTACTACCCAGGATGGGGTCTTGAAACACCATTTCTGACAGAAAGAAAATACTACTTCTAGGAGAAATGGTTGATTCCAGATCCAGGACAGGAAGTGGATATGATAAGCCCTGAATATCTTGTCACAGCAGACAATAAGGAAACTACGAGACATGTTGTCCCTGGAGGGACTCCCACTGACCAAAAGATGGGGGTCACTTTGAGCTTCAGCAATAGTAACTGCAAAAGATTAAAATCCATCTAATATGTATGAATCCATTAGCTCATAATGGCACTTAAAAAGAAAAAACAGAACTGGTGCTCTCTGAAGAAAAATAGGGAACTAATTCATTCTCTTGCAAACAGGTACATAAAAGGGAAGAATCAAGCATTTATCCAGTCTTTCTTTCATAAACTATACCACTGCATAATCAAACAAAAGATAAGGGAAGTGATTCTATAAAAGCATTCCAACTAACAAATGAAAACAAAATGATTTAGAATTTCACCATTTTGCAACATCCAATAAATTAACAGAAATAAGCCTAACCACCAAGAGCTGCTAACATCACTAAAAAAAGAAAGGCAACCAGACACTAAGTGACTAATACAGTCTTGCCAAATACCACCTGTAACAGGTTTGCCTAAAGAATCAAAATTGAGCCTGTCAGTCTCTGGATCCAGTTACTTGTTTGCAGAAAATATGTAGGGCAAAACAACGCATAGAATGCACCTTGGAAAAAAAAAAAAAGAATGCACCTTGGGTAAGCAATCAGCAAATAGTGGGAAACTACCAACAGCCTGCACTCTTCAACAGGATAAAGGGAGGGAGAACTAGCATAAAAATTAAAAGTGACATTTCCTACAAAAATTATTCTTTAATTGGCAAGACTAAGCTACAGTGTCTAGCAATGCACATTTAGGTTATTAATATAAAAGTCTGTATAAGGGTTACTTATGGGGAAAGGCAGCTATGATTTGGATGGAGCACTAACAAGGGAGGGCAGCAGTTCCATTCCTTAACCCAACTGGTCATTACAAAGATGTCTGTCTTAACATTAATCATTCGTTTCTTACTGATGTTTTATTTTGCAATTAAAATACTTTGTAATAGGTTATCAAGACACCTGAACGTTGCAAACACCTAATAAAGGCTTTGTATGATTCCCATTCTCTAGACTAATGCAGTGAAAATAAGAGGTTAATAGACTAATGCAGTGAAAATGAGAGGTTAAAAAAAGGAGTCAGTGTCCAACATTCCCTCCTTTCCCACTTCCTCTTCTAAGGGAACCACCTAATATCACATTTGGGGCCTAACAGATTCACTTTCCTGGAATTTGGACAATTTTAAGAAAGAGAACATGAGATACCCAAACCTGTTCGTCTCCCAGTCTTCCTCCACCCCAAAGTCATTCAAACATAAAACCTAGGAGCCAAAATTGATGCTTTCTTCCTTAATCACCACATCTAGTCTATCAGCAAGTCCTTCATTTCTAACTCCAAAATACAACTTAAATCTATCCACACTTTTCTCCATCTCCATTGACTCCACCATCTAATCATGAACGATTGCCATGGTCTTCCAATTTATTCTGCTGCTTTTATTCTTAACCCTCTACAATCTCTTCTACCCAGAGCAACTAGAGTGATCTTTTAAAAACATAAGCTGCTTGTAATTCTGTTTAAAGCCATTTAATGACAGCTTACTGCACTTTCACATCCAAATTCCTTTCCGTGGCCTGCATCATTGAATCCCTGCCCATCTCCCTGACCTCATCTCCAACCACTTTCTCCCATTTTACAATCCAGCCACAGTGGCCTCATTTCAATTCCTCCCACACACCAAACTCTCTCTGATCTCCAGGCTTTCTCATAACTTTCCCTCTGCCTGGAATAGTCTTTCCAGCTACTCACAAGGATAACTTCTCAATCCCATGTCACAGCTTTAGTACTACCTTCTCAGAGAAGCTCTGTCCAACTGCCTTATGAAACAGATTCCATCATTTTTCTCTATCAGTATGTGCTACTTCTATCCTTCATAGTTCAAGCTCCAACTAGAGTGTATGTTCTGTGAGGTAAAAGATCTCAACTACTTCGTTCAACAATGTACCCAGCATCTAGCATTTGAAAGGCAGTTAATTAATAATTACTGAATATATAAATAAATGAGCAAATGAATGAACTCAGGTTGACATCCAATTTCTGTCACAAGCAATGATCAGTGAGTAAAGAAAGCCAGTTTTTTCCTTCCAATTTTTTTTAAATTCTAGTTAGTTAACACAGTGTAATACTGGTTTCACACTTACATACAACACCCAGTACTCAACATAACAAATGCCCTCCTCAATGCCCATCCCCCATTTAGCCCATCCCCCACCCACCTCCCTTCATCAACTCCATTTGTTCTCTAACGTTAACAGTTTCTTATGTTTAGAAAGCCAGTTTTTAGAAAGAAACGGGAGACTGGGGCAACTCGACAGACTCAGGAGAGATCATCCGGCCCCAGAGAGAAAGAGTCACGGAAATTAGCTGCCTATTATCTTTAATTCATTTTTTCCTCAAACATTTAAAAGGCGCACCCAAATTACAAAAATAATTTTAACTTGCATTCCTTTCCAACTATAGAACTCTAGGTACCAGGATTTTAGAAAATCAAAACTCCTAAAAATGAAAAATGATCTGGACAGAGAGTAACATTCTATACTTTGAATATAAAAAATACCTCATCCTTGGAATCACATATGCTCAACAATTTCCCCCAATTTTCTAAGACTATTGTGTGTATACCATGACACTAACATTTATATCAAGATATCTGGAACTATCTGAAAATATTACTCTATTTGATCTCTCTACTAAAATGTCTGATATCCTATAAAAATTTACAGACTAATTTAGAACCCACATATACTATCACATGTAGACCTATATTAATTATCAGCAATTTTAAGTTTTCCATAATTCTCATTTTGCTACACTTTGTAAGATACAGCCTTTAATATACTTTTAAGAAGTTCAAGGTAATTTGTACCAATTCATAGCATGCAAATGATGAATCTATTTTTAATATTCATACATGTCTATTTACCTATTTGTTACTTTCATTTATTCAATTTTAGACTTTCTGGAAAAAACAGTCGTAATGAGACATTTCAAATACAGAATCTGTTCTAAGAGCTAAGAATTGAAATTATAATAATCCTAACATATGAGGCAATTCAAATAAAATTACAACAAAAAAGAGGCTTGGGACAAATAAAAAAGATAGTTTCTATCAGATAGTGTAAATTTTCTCATTAGCAGAAAAACCTAGAGACCTTTGGTACTGAAAGAGTGGAGCTGGTAGGGAAAGAAATTGATGCAATCATAATTACAGCTTTGCAGAGGGTCATTCTACACCAAAAGGCACATGAGCCTTTTTGCCTCATAGCAACCTCTATCTATTACATATTCTTTTGTGAACTTCAGACATCAAGGATCAACATTTTCCATTTTCCCATATTTCAACTGGGACCTATATAAAGTGTTCAAAATAACATAGCTTTTAAATAATAGCTTCCTTTCTCTCTTTCACCTCCAACATACTGCATGTAGAAGTAGTTACCCTTATACAAGTCTGGATACCTCTGGCAAAGCCATCACTGAGCTCTGAAGTACCAGGATAGAGTCTGAAATGAAGTCAGTTTTTTGACTGGTACTACTACATATGCCAATGTTTTTTTTTTAAGCTGCAGATCACAACCCATTAGTAGGTTATGAAAATAATTTGGTGGATCATGACTAGTAGTTTTTTGATGAAACAGAACATAACAGAAAATAGAAAAATACCAAAAACAACCCACATGGTACACTGTATGAAACTTCTGTTTTAGTTTTGTATGTATGTGAGTATGTACTGGGTTTCACCATCAATACTTTTTAAAAAAATTTCTGAGAGCCACTAATATAGGATCACCTGCCTAGAGTGACAGTACCTTTAGTTCAACACAGGCTTCTCTGAAGCCAGGAAAATTAAATTCAAAGCACTTTTCACCCCCTTATAATCCAACTTAAACCTTATATTATTAAAGCTTTATTGATACACACTTCTGGAATGAGCATTACTTCAGAAAAACAAACTTCAACCTAGCTGTGTTTAGGTTTACCTTTTTCTTTACATTTCTAACAAATTCTTAAGTACTAATATATGCTATATCTCAGGCCCTTAAAGAACAGAAGATAAATTAATCTTTGCCTCAGGTTGACTAAAGACTGAGTTTATCGCCTGTTTTAATAATGTGCAACTGAGGTTTGCTCACCAGGAACTGCTCCAGGTATTACTGTCATACGCCCTCCCTCTCTTCAGGAAAGAACAGCCAAATGACCATTGCCATCTACAGGGCCTAAATCAATTCTAACAGAGTTGGTGCCACTCCCAATTAGCCAAGAAAAACCAAAAGGAGTACAGATACACTGTATGGACCAAGTCATTATGCAAAAAGATGCTCATGTTTGCTTCATTCTTTTCTTTCCCTTTAATCAACTTAAAACCTCCTCCCCTAGCCTGCCTCTGAAGTTGGGAGCCTCCCCCAGGTAGTAGGCCTGAGCTGCTGCCTTTGTTTTCTAACAGTTCTCAGGTCATCTTCTCAAAAAAAACTCCAGCTGCCCACTTGTGAATCTCTCCAATAATAAGCACAGAAGAATTCTGATTCCAAGGACATATAAATTAGTAATACAGACATAAAACGAAGCCCACATCTCTTCTCAATATTTTCATGATTTTTGTCATATCCTCCTATCTACTTACCTGGTCTGTTGTTTTGTTCCACACAACTCAATTCCAAGAGCTGATACTTCCCAGCTGTTTATCTGCATTCCCAATTTCTGGTCTAAGGTCGGGGCTACTGATGCTACAAGCTGATATGGGCTTTTCATGCTAAGGAATCTATGAATACCTTCTCCTTTACTCTCCTATATCCTTGTCCTTTTACTGTTGCTTTTTCATTCCCTAATAAACTACCTTCTGACTGATGGTCCATTTATTCATAGCAACACTTTCCCCTAGGAAATAATTGCTTTCTTACCTTCACTTTTCATTTGTGTGAAAGCACTTTGTAACCCTAGCATTTTAACTTGAATCTTCAACTTTACTTCCCCCTAACTACCTTTTCACATCTTTTTATATAAAAGAAAAAAAAATTGCAAAGAATCCAACCATGGTTTAAATCAAAGAACTTTCCTTATCTGTCTTGAGAATAAATTTCAGTAGCTTACTCTCTTATTATCCTTCCAGTGTTTTCACTGTTCCACACCAACTTTTCCTCCAAGTACACTTTAACGATTTTTAAATTTTAAGTAACTATTAATCCTATAATCAAACTGAGGAGCAAAGCCCATCTGGTAAAGTGTATCTCTCCAGCAATGATATTCTATCCTCTAACAAATATTGTTTATATAACTACCTATCCTCAAGCAACCAGTTTCCATGCTACCCACCACCTATCACAGAGCTCCACCCCCGCCTTTTAAGAAATCTTATGCTTCCAACATTCCCTCTTCTATCTGTTAAAACTTACCTGCTGTGGGGTCATTTTTCCTCCATCTAGTAGTTCCCCTACAAAAAAATCTGAGAAATTCAACTTACCAAAATGCTAACAATTAATAACCATTGAACAGTCTTCCATTCCCAAAGGGGACCTCTGTGACAGATCCGTTAAGGAAACCCAGGGAATCTAAAAGCTATTTTGATACCTCAAGTCAGTGACTTTAAGTGACCACACAGCCTTGTTGGTGAGACCAAATCAATGATGTAAAGGTAAGAGCGGCCTTCCAGACCCTCTAGTCACAATTCTCAGATCTGGCTGCCCAGTGGACTCTCCAATTCCCAGAGGACAAGAACGATACCAAAGAGCAAAGGCAGGCCTAACACTGGGTCAGATATACATGAATGGCATGCTAAAAATATAAAGACATGTATGGTAAAGGAATAACAAATACTCAGTAACAAATACCCAAGTAGTGACAATCCTTTGGGGGATAGGGAGGGAATGTATCTGAAAACAGATATACTTAGGGACCTTCAACTATATTCACAATATTTTATTTCTCAAGTTGGGTAGCATAATACATAAGTAGTTATTAAATTAGTCCCCATTACCTTTTGAATAGCTAAAATTTTGTAATTAAAAAAAAGAAAAATATGAAGATGGCATATATTCAAATGGATATATTAGGAATACCTTAGGCTAGAAAGCACTCAAATAAGATTCTATATGAAGCCGGCCTTTAAGGAAGAATAAAACACAGATTCGTAGCAAAAAATAATACAAACTTCTCCAAAGGAAAAGCCTGAACAAAGGCAAAGTTGGGAGTACCCATACCCTACAACCTAAATAAAAAACAAAAGGGAAACTTCAGGACAGATTCATCTTGGAGAAGAATAACAAAAGCCTGGGGATTAAATCTGAGACCAAGTGATAGGGGTCTTGGATACTAAGTAAACAAGTGTGCCCCAAACCAAAAAATTTTTAAAAATTAAAAAAAAAATTTTTTTAAAGGGAATAGCATGGTGAAAGTGATGCTTTAAGAAAACAAATCAAAAGCCATTGCAGGCAGTGTCCTATGGATCATTAGGAGGTTCTGCAGGCAGCAAAAGGGGAGTAGAAGGAGATAAGGCAGTGAGAACCAGGTCCTAGTGCCTGCCTCTACTCCAAACACAGCCTTCCTGCTAAAAAATTTTTTAAACCACTGCCCTAAAGTACCTAGTTGGAAGGCATTGCTGTAAATCAAGTATGACGGTCATAAAACCCAGGTATGGAGTAGTAGTATCAAAAATGAAAAACAGAAAAGAAAATGAATCTAGACTTCTTGATGGAGAATTCAATAGGACTTAGTGACAAACTAGAAAGAATAATGAAAGAATGGATCTGCATAAAAATATCAAATATTCCAACTGAACACACCTGCTGGTCATACAGACTTGAACATCAGCAACATAAATGTGACCATGTAAAAATGTCTGAGCCCTAAGGAAGTGCTCCTATGCAAGGCAGAAAAGCAAAGCAACATTCTTACAGGGATTAGGAAAAGAACAAGCAGAGGGCCCACAGGATCGTACAAAGACATGGCCACCACACCATGGAAGGCTAAAAGAAGTGTTTTTAAAAAGAGGTATCACTGTACACAATGAGAGGGTTCACAGCCTTTGCAGCCAATCAGATTCAGGGTTCTGGCAACTCCTCCACTTGACCAAATTATTTAACCTCTCTGAGTTTCATTTAATAAGGAAAAAATAAACCAACATTTAGCGTCGTTCAACACATTATGGAGCACTGTGCTAAGTGCTTTTACACATGACCTATTCTAATCCCCGTAACACACTTTACAGATGAAGAAATTAAATTTAGAACTAGCGTAATAAGCTGCAGAGCCATGATTCCTCTTTCTTATGACAATAAAATAAAGGAATGCATATACAAATTTCCTGGGGGAAAAAATGACCTCAAAAATGGCATATTTTATTATTAGAAGGTAATAATCAATAGGGAGGACACAAAAACTCACTTTCAGTAATCCCTGTCATAGCCTTCCATGGAGCAAACTCTTTGTGTCCTCAGCTACAAAACAGGATTACTTCCTGTAATCAAACTTACGTAATAGGGTTGCTATGATGATATTATGAAAATGAAAATGCTATGAAAAAAATTTAAGTGACATTCAAATATATGGGCTTAATGTCACATAGCTTGCTTTCCAGAAATGCCTTCCTGGAACAACGAAGTCTGTCTGAAGAGAACTAAAAATGAGCCTGTTGGAGTGCAAGCATCACTTTGTAAAGTATAAATGACCATGAAATGGTTATATATACCACCCACATCTCCCCCTGGCCCTTCTAGGTTTTCTAGAGCCCCTGCAAGGCCAGAGGATCTCTTATACCTATAAAGAAACCGATAATTTACAGCCAATGAATGAATAGAGCTTCTACTTCAATTTGGAGTTGTTCAACTTGACCTTTGGGCATCATCTCAGAGGTGGCCCCCTTACAGTCCTTCCAAAACAGAGAAGAAAAAAAGTTTCCAATTTTCTTCTAAGATACTAAAACTGGGTGCCCAATCAATACGAGAATTCAATACAAAATACCAGACAAAAATCAAGGGCTCTGATAACAAGTCTCTTTTGGACGCCCTTCCACACACCCACCTTTTTTCACCTGAACAGATGGTTTCCAGGCCTCAAGGCTCACATGTCTAGTCACACGATTCACAACAGCTCACAAAGTTCCTACCTTTTTAATTATTCCATGTTCCTGAATATATCACCTTTCGTCTAAAGATCTCTAAGTATCAGAACACAGGAACTCCTTAATCTTCACAACAGCACTCTCTGGGAGAAAGATTAGTACTCTTATTTTATAAATTACAAATGAAAGACTGAGATTACATGTTTTAAACAACACCAGTTAAATGACGTTGATTCATTCTTGGGGGGAAAAAAGATGCACATTATGAATTTATATCTCTGGGCAGCCTTGATTTAGCTTGATCATTTCAAATACTACTTTTAAAAGTATCTACTGTGTACTCTCACTCTTCCAATATATCAAAGATCAAACTAACAGTAAATACCAAAGCATCACTACTTCTATATGCTAGAAAACAAAACAAAGCACTATGCGGGGAAGGGGTTCTAATTTAGGATTCCTACTGTCTCGCATCCATAAATACTTTTGAACTTGAGGGCGGTGAGGAAGGAACACCTGTCAGTGCGGTACACCCTCAAGGTCCACACACTACGTAGCTGTTCCTACGGAATTCCTTCGACGGGAAACAAATAATCCGCCTTCTCAAATAAATGGCAGTATCACGAGAAACACTGGACAAAAGCGCCGAGAAGGCTGCGAGCAGCCTAATGCATGCCCCGTTTCGCGTCCCGGGCTCCGAGACTCGCCGGGAGGAAGAGGCCCAGGAGCGCGGCGGGGAGGCCGGCGCTCCCCAGCCGCTCCCCAGCCGCTCCCCAGCGACTCCCCAGCGACTCCCCACGCCGCCAGGCCCGGCCGCCGCGGCAGACGCCAGGCTCGGCCTCCCCGCGGCGCCCCGGGCCTGGGGGCAGCCGCGGCCCGGCCCCGCCTCGCGACGGCCGACGCGCCCGGCCCGGGCCCCGCCGCCGCGGAGGGGTCGCCGCCAGCTCGGGCCTAGCCGCCCCCGCCCGCGGCCGCCGGCCCCCCCGCCCTCCCTCCGCTCCCGGCTCCCGGCTCCCGGCTCCCGGCTCCCGGCTCCCCGCGAGCGTTACCTCTTGGGCGCTGGCGGCTGCTCCATGGCGGCCGGCGACAGAGGAACGGCCCCGGTGGGCGCTGAAGGACGCAGGGAGGACAGGAGCCGGGCACCGGCCGGCCGAGCCCCCGAGTCCCCGGGGAAAACCTCCAGGAACTCGGACCAACTTTCCCGTAAGTCCGCGGCGGATCCTCCTCCCGCTCGCGAGCGCCGCGGCCTCCGCGCCCCGCCCCTCCCCGCCCCGCCGAGCCCCGCCCAGCCCCGCCCCTCCGCCGAGCCCCGCCCCTCCGCCGCCCGGGGAGAGTGGGCGGAGCCAGCGGCGGCCCAGGCTGGTGGGCGGAGCCGGGCCCTGATGGGGCGGGGGCGGGGGCGGGGGCGGGGGCGGGGCCGAGGCGGAGGCGGAGGCCGAGGCCGAGGCGGAGGCGGAGTCAAGCGCCGGCCCCCGAGCTGCGAGCGGAAAAAGGGCGCGGAGACCCGCGGACCAAGGCCTAGTTAGGACCCGGGGCCTGTCTGTGCTGGCCGGGGGCGGGGGATGCACCTTCCCTGGAGCCGCTGAGAGCTGCCGCTCCGCATCTGCCTCCGAAAATTGGCTTTTGCCCCAATCCTATTTGACTCATTTCTTCTCTGGATTTCCCAAAGACACATCCCAAGCATCTTGTGCAGCCTTTTGAAGTGTCACTAACTGCCCACGCTTCTGTCTCTAGTTGTTTATAATTATGGGCTGTGTTTTACGCCCGCCCGGTTTGACGTTTGTAGCTACAGCACGAGGGATACTACTGGAAATTCTTGTTTGATGTTGATTGTGGACAAACTCCTCACTACATTTCGCTATAATTACGTCTGATTACAAAGAAAATTAGGACTGCGGTGAGATCCCAGTGCACAGATTTCATGCACTGTGGTCTTGCCAGCTGTTCGCTTGGATCACCTGGAAAACCTAAAACAAATTATGGTGCACAGAAAAGAAGTCAAGAAAAGTTTCTCTTCCTTCTTGTCACCTGTCTCCCCCAACCTTTTCCGAAGGCCCTGACCTCATTGTGATTTGATCCCTTCCTGCATCTATCTTTTTAGGATACCATTTAACATGAAGTTCCGTATATAAATATCTTTCTTATGATCATCTAAGGTGCTATGTAATGAGTTTGCTTTCATTAGAAATTATCCAGGTGTAGAGTCATAGAGGTTTCTTGAAGGTTAGAGCAAAGTCTATGAAGAGAATGTTAAATAAAGGAACTTTGTGAATATTAATCCAAATTAGACTTGTCTAATAGTCGTTTTCCTCTTTTTTGCATTGTTTCCATATGTAATAAACTTACATGATTTATTTTTCAAAGCACTATATTCCCCATTAAATTTAGTTATGTTAAATTTAAGACCATTCGTTGTTGAACCCTGAAGTCAGGTTCTGCAAAAAAGAGATTGTTATAAAATTTTATACTCCTTTTCATTTACTAAACATCGACGGACTTATAGTTCAGAACTAACAAGACAGCAAAAAGCTAAATTATTAAAACACAAAAACTAGGAAAAACTTTTGAAATTATGTCATTCTATCCCTCACTTCTCATCCTCACTTCCATGCCCTAGTCCCATCTTCTTCTATTTCATCAAAAAAATCTTTCAGAGAACAGCATTTAATCTTCTTTAAAAATTGTCATATTTTAAAATGGGATCAAATTGTCATACTTTAAAATGGACTCTGAATTATGCTATGAATCTTAATCTCCAGAAAGACTTTCCCAGTCAAACCACCAGCACCACCACCCCCACTATCTCTGACATTTAAGTTATGAAAGAGATGCCTCTCATCTATATGCCCATAACACACTGTGCTGGTTGTACTAAATTAAAGTTCTGTTTGACTATCATTCCAGCCATGAGTCTGCTGAGAATTAGACTATGTTTACCTTCTCTATCCCTTGCATAGCAGGTACCTTGGATATAGTAAGGTTGGATAACTTCCTTAGCCCCCCAGATTCATTCTCCATTCTTTCCCATCTGCCCTGTGCCCTAAGGGTTGACCTATATGGCTGACATTATGGAGCTCTCAACTCTCTGGCTTACAATAGGAAGACCCAGCAAGAGATCATCTGAGGGAGAAAGTAAGGCTACGTATTCTCCTGATTCCCTTCCAGTGAGGTCACCTGGAGCCCAGCTTTCATTTCTTCCCCTCATCCCTTTGGGCCTACAGGTAGTGAGTGCCCTGCTATTCCCTTGGTCCCTCTTCTATTTCCTATGTTCCCCTAGACCTCAACCGTCCTAATAGAGCCCTGACTGAGATACCCTTTAAGAAGTTTAGAAATAATCTAGAAGGAAGGAAGGAAGGAAGGAAGGAAGGAAGGAAGGAAGGAAGGAAGGAAGGAAGGAAGGAAGGAAGGAAGGAAGGAAGGAAGGAATAATATCAGAAAATAAATCTCTGGGGCCTTCCCTCAGTTTGAAAAGGAAGAGTGCTAGCAACTGGTGTATGATTCTAACAGGGTCAGACAATTGGCTAACATTATCTCATTAAACCCTTAAAACTGGGCACCTGGGTGGTTCAGTGGTTGAACATCTGCCTTTGGCCAGGCCCAGGGTCCTGGAATCAACTCCTGCACTGGGCTCCCCCCGCAGGGAACCTGCTTCTCCCTCTGCCTGTGTCTCTGCCTTTCTCTGTGTCTCTCGTGAATAAATAAAATAAAATGTTAAAAAAAAATTTTAAAAACTTAAAACTACCACTGAAAGTAGTTATATCTATGTCATAAGTGAAGAAACTGAAGCTCAAAGGGGTGAAAGGAGCTCCCCCAGGCCAAACAGAAAACGGGCATTCTCTAACCCAGGCCTTTCCAACTCCAAAGCCAAGCCTCATTCCACTGTAAGTCAACAAATGTTTACTGAGCTCTTATGTATATTGGATACTGTTCTAGGTGCTGGGAATTCCTCAGTGAGAAAAACAGACAATAATTCCTTGTCCTCATGAGGTTTAGATTCTGGTTGGGGAAACATAATAAAATAAATAAGCACCTAATTAATAAGATTAGGTATTGAAAACTGATAACGAAGGAAAGTAAGGGATGCCTGAGTGGCTCAGCAGTTGAGTGTCTGCCTTGGGCCCAGAGCGTATTCCTGGAGTGCTGGGATCCAGTCCCATGTCGGGCTCCCTGCATGGAGCCTGCTTCTCCCTCTGCCTATGTCTCGGCCTCTCTCTCTCTCTGTGTCTTTCATGAATGAATGAATGAATGAATGAATCTTTAAAAAAAAAAAGGAATAAAAGTAAAATAGGAAAAGGGATACACCGTGGAGGAGAAGGCATGAAATTTAGAAATGGGCAGCAGGGAAGTCCTCAGCAAGAGGGAGGCTGGGGAAGTCAGGGGAGCACCTTGCAGATAGTGAAGGGAAGAGAAATGTGAGGCCAAGGAAATAGTAAGTGATAAGGCATGGAGGCGAATGTGCCTGCTGTGTTGTATTACTAAATCAAAAAAGGTTTTCTCCTGAATTACTTTTGTAGAAAACAAAACAAAGCAAAAAAAAAACTCCTCAAGTCTCTGTTTTGTCTATGAAAAGCCAATCTGAAGGTTCCCAGAATGAGAGCATAGGAATTATCATTCAACCTGCAAATAAAGGCAGCAGCCTTTGTGAACAATTGAAAACTGTAGGAAAATTTGAGATGTATATAAGGGTCACTCAGCTTCACTTAACCATGAAAGTAAAGTAGTCTGATTCTGCATCCAACAATTCCAACTGGAATGCACACTTCAATTTTTTTTTTTTTTTAGTGCACACTTTAATTAAACTAGCAAATGGCTCACCAGAGTTCTCAACTGGGTGTTCTCAGAGAAATGTAAGAGAAATCTGCAATTTGAACTCAAATTGGAATAACAAGACTGCATTTGTGTCGCTGAATGCATACACCACGATGTTTTACAAGTAGAAAAATACTAATGTAAAGATTTTTTCCTTGTTATACTTGTTGCTGCTTTTTATTGAAACTGCATTTATGTTACTTTTTTTATCATTTTTATGTGTATTTGAAAAATAATACTAATTAACACTGAATCTTTTCTACTATTACTGGGAAGAGTTTGGGGCTGAGAGAAAGCTCTAATCAAATGTATTACATTATGTAACTTTTTATTTGCAGGAAAACTTGGAAGTATTTCCTTTCAAGAGGCAACTTAACAAAACATTTTCCTTGATAATATTTCTCTCTCTCTCTTTTTTTTAAGGATTTTATTTATTTATTCATGAGAGACACAGAGAGAGAGAGAGAGAGAGAGGCAGAGACATAGGCAGAGGGAGAAGCAGGCTCCATGCAGGGAGCCCGATATGGGACTTGATCCTGTGAGTCCAGGATCACACCCTCAGCCAAAGGCAAACACTCAACCGCTGAGCCACCCAGGCGTCCCATATTTCTCTTTTCTAACCCAATTTTATAGTGAGCTGGAACTAGCATGCTGCAGTTGAATTCAACTACTATTCTATCATAGCAATCTTGTGGGTTTTTTTTAAGATTTTACTTATTTATTCATGAGAGACACAGAGAGAGAGAGAGAGAAAAGCAGAGACACAAGCAAAGGAAGAAGTAGGCTCCATGCAGGGAGCCCGATGTGAGAACTTGATCCCAGGACTCCAGATCATGCCCTGGGCTAAAGGCAGGCACTAAACCTCTGAGGTACCCAGGGATCCCCTTATCATAGCAACCTTAAAGTTTTATTTCACTTGTTTCTCTACCAAATTGTAAGCCTCTTGGGAGTAAGGACAGTATCTCTTTTGCATATGTCATCTCAAAAGTCTGGCATATCAGTTAACTACAAGAAACATCTTTAAATGAGTTTTAAAACAAGCCTAGAGGTAGATGTTTCTAGGTTTGATTAAGTCTTTCATTTACTTGTTTCCTCCTCAAATGATGGCTGCCAAAGCTCTAAGCATCACAAGAAGACATGGCAATGCTTAGCAGCAGAAGAAGGTTATTTCTTTCTGAATACACTTTTCAGAATGGTGGGAAAAAACATCCTAGAAGCCTCTTTGCAGATTTCACTTCATATCCTATTGGCCAGAATTGTGTCATTGCTATCAAAGGAAATGGGACCACGAAAACCTGTTTAGACCAACGGTGATTCACCCCATGGAACTGGGTTTGTAGCTGAGACTGGAATTGAAGTTCCCTGAAGCTTATGACAAGGAGAAGCATGAGAGAACAAAACTGGGATTCTATTATTGAGGGAAAAAATGGAACAATTGTAATAGGCAATAGCCCCATGCAACAAAAACATCAGGAATTTTAAGATAGGTAATTGATAAACTACATATTAAGTGAAAGTTAGGTGTACCATTTGTCATCTCGTTTCCTCTCAATTCCAAATTCATCCCTCATTGCCTACTTTGTTAAAATGGAGCTAAGTTCTTTAAATCTTTATCTTTATCAGATAGAATAATTGTTAAACTTTGTCACTAAAGAGCCATGGAGAGACATTGCAAAAGAGTTTTCCTCCCTGATTGGTATGTTTTCCACTGGAAGACTCCAACAGTGGGGACTGCTTATCTGGATCCTGCAAGATGCAATGCTTCTCCAGTAGTTGGCTGCAAGGCAGCAACAGCACTCAGTGGTCAACAGTCTCTCTCCCCACCACAACTTACTTCTTCCTTGAGCAGTTTTGGGGCAGAGTTTCTCAGTGAGAAACCTCACTATGGATAGTTTTCTCCAGAGACCTAAGAGAAGGATTTCTGGAAACTTCCAGAAGGCAGATGTCCAGCAAGTTCCACTAGTGTGGCACCACAGCAATTTCTCTGCTATTCAGTGAGATGTAATTGTGTCTTCTCCCACAAAATCTATATCACAACCCCTGCGGACCTCTTTTTGGGTGCTTTGTCTTAGCCCCACGGGGAGTAATCCTGATTTCTGCTATTCCTATTTTCTTTAGAGTTTTCTTTACCTGTTACTAGCCAATCCCCTGTTATTCCAATCCCCTATTATAGTCAATAATTGTTTTGTATTAAACTTTCTTCATTCAAATAACTATGTGGCTTCTGTCTCTTGTGGTTTCTGTATCAGACTGGACTTTGACCCATACAGAGAATAATAGCAAAGAGGCCCAGTTTCAGGCCCAGTTGTAAACTCAGGGAAAGAAATGATAAAAATCAGATTGCTTCTATTTTCAGTTTTTTTTTTTTTTTTAAAGAGGGTCAGGGGGTGGGTGAAATAGGTGATGAGGATTTTTTTTTTAAGATTTTTTTTATTTATTTATTCATGAGAGACACAGAGAGAGAGAGAGAAGGAGAGAGGCAGAGGGAGAAGCAGACTCCATGCAGGGAGCCCAATATGGGACTCGATCCTGGGATTCCAGGATCATGCCCTGGGCCAAAGGCAGATGCTCAACCGCTGAGCCACCCAGGCGTCCCCTATTTTCAGTTTAATACATAATTATCTACACCAGCAGCTCTCAAACTTTTTGGTCTTGGGATCACTTTACAGTCTTACAAACTATGGACAACCTCAAAGAACTTTTGTCTATGTGGTTTACATCTACCTATATTAAGAAATTAAAACTTAGAAATTTTTAAAGAAACACAAGGGTACACAAGTACACAATCCTTTAGTCATCAGAGGAATGACATCATCACATGTCATGTAGCATCTGGAAAATTCTACCATACACTCATGAAAGAATAAAATGAGAAGGGCAGTTAACATTGTAGTATTGTTTTTTAAATAGTTTTGATTTTGTGAACTCCCCAAAATAGTCTTTAGTACCCCCAGAAGTACCCAGATCACACTTTGAGAGTCACTGATTTACAGTAACTATATGTAAACACAGTAACTAGGACCTATGAGGGAAGAGATATAGAAAATATGATTATTGCTGTCTAAGAATACAGTTTACTCAAAAATATAAAGTATATATTCATATGAAAATAAAATGATTTAAGCCTTACATAGTAAACTATCAATAAATTCTGTCATTCAGAAAAGTGCTGTAGTTCAAATTAATATGGTCTAGAGCTCAGCCAAATAAAAATGCCTTCCATTATTCAAAATCACCCTCATTATAGCATCACTTTTAAGGAAAAAGAAAGAAGTTTCTGTTATATACAAAGATAAATTCCAGAACAAGCTGAAGATATCTCAGATCTTCACAACAATGATTGGTTAAGACACTGAACATAAAGACAGATCCAAGGAAAAGAAGAAAACCAATGCTAAGAAACTGGCAAACACCATCAGTTAAAGCCTTTCTGTGGCTGGCCTTTGTTACATTAATATAAGAAACTTAAGCTCTAGAAATAAATCGGTCCATGTCTTCATAGTTTCTCTTTTTATATTTTTGTTTTTTCAATTTTTTTCCATACATGCCTATAGTCTGAATAATTTCTAACTTGGTCTTGATTGAACTAAGCAGAAGGAAGATGTGCTTACTTCCTGGCCAGGAAAGCTAGAAAATAAGAATACCCCAAGACATGCAGCGGTGAGAGCAGTTAATGCTGTTGGGAAACTGGACAATAAGACCTAGGACAACAGGATAGAAAAGGGGAGATAGGTATTTAATAGAGAAGCTGTAATAAAATTGAGCCATCAAACAATCAAATCAAATTCAAATCCAACTTCAAAAAACTTGTAACAATAGAGATTTTTACTAACAATCCCATGTAAATGCTGAGGAAAGAAATATATGTCATATTCACACAACACAACTCCCTAAAAATCTTTATCCATCTTTCTCGCTTTCTCACGTTTTCATGACAACCATCCATTTTGCTTCTCCCTCCCTCATCAAACTCCTACAACCCCCTTCCCTCCCCTGTCCCCCCTTGGCAAGCTTACACTTCCTCTCCCCCTCTCCCACAATTTACCTCCCTTTGCTGTTGCTTCAGGCCTTTTCCTACTGAGAATAATCTGACCTCCTTCTCTTTGATTCTGTAGAGCTCTTTTAGATTTACTTATTTTTGTCAGCACAACATAGTCCTAGGAGACAAGAAATGGGGTGATTCTCTTAAAAGGGCAGAGGAAGCAAGAGAGAAAAAGATAGTGAATCCTCAAACGTTGATATTTTTGTTCCTATCAAACATTCTTTCAATCAACATTTTTTTATTAAGTTGACAGGCACAGACAATGAGGTATGATCTCTATCCTGAAACTATGAGGTTTTCCTATTGTAAGCTTCCCATGCTCCTTTCTTTGGACTCTTTTCCAAAGGGAGTGATTACTTTACAAAAGGTAATTTTTTGCTTAATGAAGTGATTACTTTACAAAAATTATCCATGGAAAACCTTTACATGGTTAATTTCCCTCAAGCATTTAAACTATGATTTCAATTTCAGTCTTCATTGAGAAAGAGGGTAAGATGACTGTGGTTTCTAAAATTTCTTTTGTGACAAATAGTCAAAGGCATTACAAAAAGTTATCTTAAGGGCACCTTATTAACAAGTCACCATTGACAAAGGACTATTAGATTACCACTTTATATTCAGGTACAAATGAAGGAAAGGGAGAATAATGGAGAAGCTTCTAGACACCATAGGCTTATGTCTAGCACACTGAAATTATTTTTAAAAATGTAAGTCAAGAGTAAGAGCATTGAAAATATAAATAAACATAACACTGATTTTTATCTGTATTAGTTATCTTTTGCTGCATAACAAATTGCCCCTCAAGATACCAACTTAAAACAACACACATTTATTAGTCTTGGTTTCTAGAAGTCAGGAATTTGGGTGCAGTTTAGTAGGGCCCTCCAGCTCAGTCCCTCAAGAGGTGTTGACCAGGGCTAGTCACCTCTAGATTTAACCTGTAAATTTAAAGTAATCCCAATTTTTTAGAAGTCTCAAAAGAATTTTAAATAGGATTTAAAAACAAACCATCAAGCTTGAATAGAAGAGAAATTACATGAAAAGCGCCCATAAGTTTCTGAAAGAAAGAACAATGGAAAGAGATTTGTCTGCCAGATGGCAAAACACATGATAAAATTGTGGTAAAGATGTTCAACCTCATTAAACAATCATTAGTAAAATGCAAATCAAAACCACAATGATATATCACTTCATAATTCGTTAACATGGCTATTATCAAAAAGAAAAGAAATATCTTGACTATACCATTGGTGAAAATGTAAATTTGTGCAGCCACTATGACAATTGCATAGAAGTTTCTTAAAATATTACAAATATAAAAAAAATATTACAAATAGAACTGCCTTACGATCTGGCAATTCTACTTCTGCATATTTAACCAAAGAACATGAAAATACTCACTCGAAAAAGATACATGCACCCTCATTTTCATTGCAACATTATTTATAATAGCCAAGATATGGAAAAACCCAAGTGACCACAATGGATGAATGGATAAAGAAAATGTGGTGTAAAGACAATAGAATATTATTCAGCCATAAAAAAAATGAAAACTTACCATTTTCAACAACATGAATGAACCTTGACAGCATTCTGCTAAATGAAATAAGTCAGACAGAGGAAGAAAAAATACCATACTGTATGACTTCACTTACATGTGGAATCCAAAACAAAACAAAACAAAAACCAACCTCAAAGATATAGAGAACAGATTAGTGGTTGCCAGAGGTGGGGGTTGGGGAAAGGAGACCAAAATATAGACTTTCAGTTATAAAATAAATCATGGGGATGTACAGTAGAACATGCTGACTATAGCTAACATACTAAATTGCATATTTGGAAGTTACTGAGAAAAAATCTTAAAAGTTCTCATCACAAGAAAAAATATTTTGTAATTATGTGTGTGACAGATAAACTAGATCTATTGCAGTGATCATTTCACAATATATGCCAATATTGAATCTTTATGTTGTATACCTGAAACTAATATGTCAGTTATACCTCAAAAACATAGTAGTGATTAAAACAGTGTGGTATTAATTCAGATGTAGATAAATTAATGTGTATAATGAATCATGAGCCCAGTACAGAGCCATTTTTATGTGGAAATGTTGTTTATGATAAGATGACATTTTACATCACAGGGAAAAGAATGAGATGCTCAATAAACTGTATTTAGACAATTGACTATTTGAAAGGGAAAAAAGAAATAAATAAATACAGACATATATACATACATACATGCATACACATCATTACTTCTCTGTTTATAGACCTCTGTATCAGGCTTCTTTATATTGCTACCCATTGAAGACTCAACCCAAACTTCGCTAACAAAGGGTTATTAAACTGGGTCTTCTAGAGCAGACTGTAGGATTGCTTGATTTAGTGGTTCAATACTGACATGAAAGACACAGCGGTTTTGTTTATTTGTTTTTCAATTTCTTTTTCCATCTCTTGGTTTTGACTTCTGAAATGTTAGCTTCATTCTAAGGCTAAGTAGCTGCCAAAGTTCCTAGCCTCAAATCTGTACACCAGCCTGCCCAAAAGGAGAAAAAGCACTATTTTTTTAAAGAGGAACACTATCTCCATCAAAGAAGGAGAAATATCCTTGCCCATAATGCTTCTGCAACAACATTCTTGTCACATTGGCTCAAGCTGTCAGGTTGACCGTTCCCTAACATGAAATAATTTGGCTTGTGCTTGAACAAATGATTGGCTTATCTTACTAAATCATGGAAAGCTGGACAGAAATTCCCTGTTTAGCCTTAAATAGCAGGACCCTCTCTTAGAGATAGGAGTGGTATCAATTCTTATTATGATGCCCCAAATGAAAGAAATGCCTATTGCACAAAAGAGGGAAGAAAGAAAAAATAAAAAAGGGAAGAAAGAAATAGCTCAATGTCCACTATGATAATATATCAGAATACCTGATGCATTAGACATCTAAATCATTAAAAATAGACAAACGTGAAGTAGAGCAGAACTCCTTACACCTTAACCATGAGCTATAAATAGTGGCTTCCTTCCAAAGAATATAGTATGTAAAGCGGGGGGAAACAAGTTACTTTTCAGTAGAAAAATAGAACCTCAACCAGGTGATCAAGGTCAACATCAAGAGTGATAAGTCATATTTGTTGTATGTATCCTTGATCTGATGTGATGCGAAGGACACTTTACCTCCGTGGTCTTTCTTCCAAAACCACAAGATCCAGTCTCATTATGAGAAAAACAGCAGACAAATCCCAACTGAAAGATATTCTACAAAATGTCTGACCAATATTCCTCAAAACTATTAAGATAATCATCAAAAACAATTAAAGTCTGAGAAAATGTCATAGGTCAGGCGAGGCTAAGGTGACATAAAGACATAAGTGTAATGAGGTATCCTAAATATGTTGGGAGTCCTATAACAGAAAAAGGATATTAAGTAAAAACTTCAGGAAATCTGTCAATTAATAATGACATCAATATCGGCTCATTAATTGTGACAAATGTACCAAGCTAATGTAAGATGTTAATAACAAGGAGATTGGGTTCGGGGTATATGAGAACTCTATACTACTTTAACAACTTCTTTGTAAATCTAAAATTATTCTAAGACTTAAAGTTTATTTTAAAAACATTTTAAAACACATTAAAGACCTCCAAAACATATTTTAGAAGAGCACATAAGAAAATATTTTAATATTTTAATTAACAACACAAGAAATAACAGGTAGGTGTTAGCAAGGATGCAGAGAAAGGGAACCCTCTTGCACTATTGGTGAGAATACAAACTGGTGCAGCCACTCGGGAAAACAGTATAGAGTTTCCTCAAAAACCACTCTATCTACTCTGTGGCCCAGCAATTGCACTAATAGGTATTTACCCAAAGGATACAAAAACACTGATTCAAAAGTGTACGTGCTGCTTATAGCAGCCTTGTCAACAATAGCCAAACTATGGAGAGACCCCAAATGTCCATCAACTGATGAATGGATAAAGAATATGTGGTATATATTTATAGATACAATGAAATATTACTCAGCCATCAAAAATAATGAAATCTTGCCATTTACAATGACGTAGATGGAACTAGAGGGCATTATGCTAAGTGAAATAAGTCAGCCAGAGAAAGACAAATACCACTTATTTGTGGCATTTAAGAAGGAAAACAGATGAACATATGGAAAGGGGAGAAAGAGAGAGGGAAACAAACCATAGAGACTCTTAATGATAGAGAACAAACTGAGGGACGATAGAGGAAGATGGGTGGGGATGCCCTAGTTGGATGATAGGTATTAAAGAGGGCACTTGTGATTAGCACTGGGTGTGGTATGTAAGCGATAAATCACCGAATTCTACTCCAGAAACTAATATTGCACTGTATGGTAACCATGTAAAATGTAAATTTAAAAAAGAGAATATTTTTATAATCACAAGCTAGAAGATCTGATAAGAAAAATGCAAAACTCAGAAAGCAGAAAGATTTGCCTCTTGAAGCTTGAAGATTTGACTACATAAGAATTGAAAATATTCATAAGAAGAAAGATAATAATCAGGTGAGTAGATACTTAATGGAATGAAACAGAAGTATCTTCATACATATTAGATGAAGAATTAATATCTAGAATACAATGATATACAAAGAAACTGACTAGGGTAAGACAATCTAAACAGACAAATGGGTAAAACATCTAAACTTATAAAATCATAGAAGAAATTCAAATAGTTAGTAAACATGAAAAGATGCTCAACCCTACCAATAATCAGGGAAATGCAGATAAAGCAACAGTAGTGTTTATAAGTCATCCATTTGGGAAAGAAAAGGGAAGGAACAGAGAAGGAAAAGGGGAAAGGGAGGAGAGCAGTAGAGAGAGTATATGATGGACCTTGAGAGCAACTTCACTTTATCAAAAATGTAAGATCAAAACATGCATAGGTGCTTCAAGACTTCAGGAAGCCAATGAAAGACAAGCTGGAAACTATGCTGCAAAGCCTAATACAGAACTTAGTGAAGTAGAATGAAAACAATCACTACTTTTGTTTATGGAAATATCTTGATAAGCTTCTTTGGGTGGGAAAGGTAGGACCCAAAGACTTGGTCTATAAGAGGAAATATGTAAACAAAGAGAGCTGGAATCAGATTTGGAAATGTATACAAGTTCCAAATGCTTTTGGACTCCAGGAAAAGACTTAGTGAAGCACTAAAATAGAAACAGAATTAGATTCCACTGCCACGCCATTGAAGTGTATTCAAGAAGACACTCAATGGCATTAAGATTAGGCATATTTTAAAAACTCCTGTAGAATTTCATCTTTCCTTAAAATTTAAGGACTGGTAATTAGTAGCTAGCTAATATCAACTCTAAGTTTGTGGAGTGATTATTTTTGCAGGAAAAATACAGTTGTGGAAAAGTTTAGGTTGTAAGCTTTAGTTGTCCACAGCTGGAGGAAGCCTAGCTTTTGGCATGCAGTCATGTCCAAGTTCAACCACTCACCTGAGGGCACCAAATTCTAGGCATAGTGCCTAGAAGGAAATAAACAGCCTCATATGTTTTAATGTATAAAGTCATGGCAAGCATCAAATATATGGATAAGTTTCATTTAAATTTACTTCACAGATTTAAGAATTTAACAAGAGAGGATGCTTCTTCAAGCTCTAAGAAGCAATGTTAATAGTACTAAAAGAAAGTGCCACTGTTTTATAACAGGAATTCACTAATCCATACAATCATAGGTTGAAAATATAAATAGATTTAAGAAAGATTGGAGTATTGTTATCGTTATAGTTTGCTCTGGTATTATCACAGATTATGGATATATCATAAGCTTTTTTTCTTTAAGGAGAAAGAGATTTCAGGCATGCTCTAAATATTTTTGATAGTGTCATAATGGAAGATAATCACTTCCCACAAAGACCCATTTTATTATTAAAGACCTTTCCATGGTCAGTACATCACCACCGTCATCATCAACACAGACTGAACACTTTCTTTATGCTAAAGGCTTTACATGAATTTTCTTATTTTTACGTGTCAGATCTTATAAAATGTAAATACTTCTGAATGCTATTACTCGTTAACACAGTAGCAGTGATCAGAAAGCAAGATTCTTGGGGAATGGAAACCAGAATATACAATCTGGGAGTTAAAGGGAAGGTGGTGCAAGAGGTGGAAAACAAACACTGATTTTCCTTCCTTCACAATTTTGTTTAGGATGAGAAGTATATGTGTGCATAAAGCCAGGATGATCCCAAGATGTTTGTTATGCTGTATTTTTCATTAGCTCCTTTTAATAAAATGCTTCAGGGATAGTCATCAGAGTACCTACCTGTTCTGTATCAACAGGTACAGAACACTTTCCTAAGTGTTATTATCAAATATATTTTACTTAGAAAGATATAATCTTCATTCAAGAAAGAGTGGGTAATAAACAGTATTAAGGTAGGTTTTTAAAAAGTACTATCAATAGGTATACATCCTTTTTTTTTCTTTTTTAAAATATTTTTCTATTTATTTCTATTTTTCTATTTATATATGAGAGACACAGAGAAAGAGGCAGAGGGACAAGCAAGCTCCCTGCAGGGAGCCTGATGCAGGACTCAATCCCAGGACCCCAGGATCACTCCCTGGGCTGAAGGCAGACAATCACTGAGCCACCTAGCATCCCAATAGGCATACATCCAAAACACAATTGTTTTGAACATTTTGATTAAGCTTTAAATTAAATCTTGCCATTTTCAAGCAACATTATGCCATAAGCATTTTCCCATGTTATTCAACAGTCTTTGCAATTATCATTATAATTGCTACACAGGCCTTTAGAATAATTTACATGCTCCATTTTTAAAATTTAGGTTGTATCCTGTTTTTCACAATTATATATAATGTTACAAAGCACATTTTAAAAAAAATACGGGGGATCCCTGGGTGGCTCAGCGGTTTAGCACCTGTCTTTGGCCCAGGGCGTGATCCTGGAGTCCCGGGATTGAGTCCCGTGTCAGGCTCCCTGCATGGAGCCTGCTTCTCCCTCTGCCTGTGTCTCTGCCTTTCTCTCTCTCTCTCTATCATAATAAATAAATAAATAAATAAATAAATAAATAAATAAATAAATAAATAAAAAATACGGAGCGCTTCATGAATTTGCATGTCACCGTTGCATAGGGACCATGCTAATCTCCGTATCATTCCAACTTTAGTATACGTGCTGCCAAAGCAAGCACGATGTTACAATGTACATATTTGTATAGAATTTGTTTTATGTTTTAGAACTATTTTCTGAGATGATGTCCACAAACAAAATTAATGGGACAAGAAGCATGAGCAGTTTAAGGCTTTTGGCATATCACTGTCAAAAAAACTGCTCTCAAAAAGATATTTGCGTTTACTTATTTGGAAATATAAAATTATTAAAGACTTGTTGGAGGATAATTTTATAGTATCTTGTAAAATACAAATGCCTATATGCTTTGAACAAGCAATCCCATTTCTAAGAATCTTTCCAACAAAAATAGTTACACATATATTCATATACAGATGTACAGGGTTCCATTATAGCATTGTTTAAATTAGGAAGAAAATTGGAAATAACCTAAATGAAAAGGTCAAGTAAAGGCTATATTATGGCAGAAATAAAGCTGTTAAAAAAAAAAAAAAAAAAAAGAAATAAAGCTGTTAGGAATTAACTGGTTCTACACTTACTGACATGGAAAGATCTCTTAGAGAATTAAGTGGAGGACAAAGCAGTTGATAAACAATCAGAATGACTTCATTTATAAAAAAATAAGTAAATATGTTTGAAGATTCATTCAAAAATCAATAGGGATTGATGGTTGTATGACATTGTGAATGTATTTAATACCACTCAATTGTACATTTAAAAATGGCTAAGATGGGAGCATCCGGGTGCCTCAGTCAGTTAAGCATCTGACTCTTGATTTCGGCTCAGGTCCATGATCTCAGGGCCCTGGGATCAAGCCTTGAGTCAGGCTCCTTGCTCAGTAGGGAGTCTGCTTGTCCCCCCCCCCAATAAATAAAATCTTTTTTAAAATGGTTAAGATGATAAATTTTATGTTATGAGCATTTTACCCCAATTTGAAAATATCAGTAGGGATTATCCACCTGTGGCTGAGACTGTTAGCTGTCCCATGAAATCCATTCTCCCCTTCTTACACAGTGATAGAATACCAAATTTAGCTAGACACATTTCCCAGCCTCAGCCTCCCTTGCAGTTAGAATTGGCTTATCTAGCCAATAAGATGTAAGCAGAAGTGCTTATGGCACTTCCCGAGAATCTTCTTCAGAAACCACTAATACAGGACACCTGGGTGCCTCAGTGGTTGAGCATCAGCCTTCGGGTCAGGGCATTAACCCCAGAGTCCTGGGACCGAGTCCCACATCGGGGTCCCTGCATGGAGCCTGGTTCTCTTCCCTCTGCCTGTGTCTCTGCCTCTCTCTGTGTGTGTGTCTCTCATGAATAAATAAATAAAATCTTTTTTTTTTTAAAGCCCATATTCTTTCCATCTCACCGCTCTGCATTTGTACTCTATTTTAATTCTGATAGGATAAATTACCCCTCATACTCAGATTATTCATCTCTGTCTTTGCTATTACAGTGTTTTCATCATTCCAAATGAACTTTAAAATCACCTTCTCATGGGCACCTGGGTGGCTCAGTTGGTTAAACATCTGTCTTTAGCTCAGGTCATGATCCTGGGTCCTGGGATCAAGCCCCGTGTCAGGCTCCTCACTCAACCAAGAGTATAGTTTTCCCTCTCCTTCTGCCCCTCCCCCTGCTCATGCTCCCTCTCCCTCTCCCTCTCCCTCCGTGTGTGTGTGTGTGTGTGTGTGTGTGTGTGTGTCTCTCTCTCTCTCTCTCTCTCTCTCAAATAAATGAATAAAATCTTAAAAAGTAAAATAAAATCACCTTTTCAAATTCCAGGAGCCAAACAAATAAGAAACCAACTGGAAATGAACCTATAAACTGACTTTGGGAAATACCAACATCTTAAAATGGCTAACTTTGCAGGGCACCTGGGTAGCTCATTTGGTTAAGTGTCGGCCTTCACGATGCAGGTTGCAATCCCGGGGTCCTAAGATGAGCCCCACTCAGGGGGAGTTGCTTTTCCCTGCCCACCTCTGCTCATGTGTGCTGTCTCTCTTGCTCTGCTCTCTCAAATAAATATATAAAGTCTAAAATAAAATAAAATAAAATAAAATGGTCAATTTTCTTAAAAGGGACATGGTGTAGCCCTGTTCATTGCTATCAATTTTATTCATGTAGGTCTACCTTGTTAACATTATTCACAATCAGCTTGGGCCTCCTATATTTTCGATCATTTTATCTATGACTATTAATAATATTGTCACTTTCTAAAATTTACAATTCTTATTTGTTTTCTGCCTTTTTATAAGTTAGATAAAATTTCCAGAAGAATATGACTGTATTTAACAAAAAGTACAATCATGACAGTTTAAAAGATTGTTTTAAAATCACAGTAAAGAAGTATATACCTTCTATATTGCTTAAAGACTTTTTTTACTTAAAGAAATTAGTATTTAATTATATCAGATGCCATTCAGCTATCACTAAGTGATCATTAAGTGATCATTTTCCTTATTATCCTTAACATATCCTAATAATTTTCCAAATTTTGAAACACTTATATTCCTAGGTGAATACTATTTGGTCAATGCAGATTGTTATTTTAATATGTAGTTAGAATTGACCTACTAACATTTATTCAGGATTTTCAAATCAAGACTTTAAACCCCAGAAAAGATTGTTTCAAATGCACACTACCTAGTTTGTGGGAGCAAAATTCTGCTTACAATTTCTACAGAGTCCCAGGGAGGTTTCCACTCTCATGGTATCCTCAAACTTCCAGTTCCTGCTTTTGTTTAATTGGGTCAACTGATGGATGGATGTGGCATGATGTTTCTTGCTCCTGTTCTGGACAGTTAACCCAAAGATGGAACTCAACCCATTCTTTTTTTTTTTTTTTTTTAAGATTTTATTTAGTTATTCATGAGAGACACAGAGAGAGAGGCAGAGGGAGAAGCAGGCTCCCTCTGGGGAGCCTGATGCAGGACTCTATCCCAGGACCTGGGAATCACTCCCCAAGCCAAATGCAGACACTCAACCACTGAGCCACCCAGGCATCCCTAAAGAGCTTTTCTAATACGCATTACCTCCCTAACCCAATCTCCAGCACCATTCTGATTTGTCCCTGGAGATAGGAGTAGATATATACATTTTACAAAGGATCCTTAAGTGATTTTAACACTTTCTACTCTAACACTTTCCACTATCCATTGGAAATGGATTTTGGGGGAATGCTCTTAACATATTTTGTCCACACCATTCCTGGCACTTTAAATACAATAAGTCATCCATTTTCTAACACTATACACACAAACTCAAAATGAATTAAAGACCTAAATATGAAACCTGAAACCATAAAAATCCTAGAAAAGAACATACGCAGTAATTTCTTTGACATTGGCCATAGCAACATTTTCCTAGATATGTCTCCTCTGCCAAGGGAAACAAAACAAAACAAAAAACTATGGGACTACATCAAAATAAAAGGCTTTTATACAGCAACAGAAACCATCAACAAACAAAAAGTCAATCTACCAAATGGGAGAAGATATTTGCAAATGATATATCCAATAAGGGATTAATATCCAAAATATGTAAATAACTTATACAACTCAACACCAAAACAAACAAAAAAAAAAACCAAATAATCCAATTTTAAAAATGGGCAGAGGACTTGAATAGACATATTTACAAAGAAGACCTACAGATGGCCAATAAACACATGAAAAGATGCTCAACATCACTAATTATCAGTGATATGCAAATCAAATCCACAATGAGATATCACTTTACACCTGTCAGAATGGCTAAAATTGAAAAGACAAGCAATAAAAAGTGTTGGTGAGGACATAGAGAAAAAAGGAACTCTCGTGCACTGCTGGTGGAAATGTATATCAGTGTAGCCACTGTGGAAAACAGTATGGAGGTTCCTTCAAAAATTAAAGATAGAAATATTGGGGATCCCTGGGTCTCAGTGGTTTAGCGCCTGCCTTCGGCCCATGGCATGATCCTAGAGTCCCGGGATCGAGTCACACATCAGGCTCCCTGCATGGAGCCTGCTTCTCCTTCTGCCTGTGTCTTTGCCTCTCTGTCTCTCATGAATAAATAAATAAAATCTTTTAAAAAGAAAGAAAGAAGAAAGAAGAAAGAAAGAAAAGAAAGAAAGAAAGAAAGAAAGAAGAAAGAAAGAAAGAAAGAAAGAAAGAAAGAAAGAAAGAAAGAAAGAAAGAAAGAAAGAAAGAAAAAAGAAAGATCTATGATCTAGGATTTCCACTATCCACTACTGGGGATTTATCCAAAGAAAATAAAAACATTAATTTAAAAAGATATTTGCAGCCCTATGTTTATTGCAACATTATTCAGAATAGCCAATGTACAGAAGCAACCAAAGTATCCATTGATAGACAAATAATAAAGAAGATGTGGTATATATACACCATGTATTATATATGGCATATATACGTGTGTGGTATACATATTTATAATATATGGTATATATATATATGTGTGTGTGTGTGTGAGCTATACATGATGGAATATTACATAGCCATAAAAAGGATGAGATCATGCCATTTTTGACAACATGGATGGACCAAGAGGGTATAATGCTAAGTGAAATAAGTCAGACTAAGATGACAAATACTATGTGATTTCATTCATATGTGGAATCTAAAAAACATAACAAATAAGTAAATAAACAAAAAGCAGAACCAGACCTATAAATACAGAAAATAAACTAATGGTTGCCAGAGGAAAGAGAGTTGAGAGGATAAGCAAAATAGTTGAAGAGGAGTGGGAGATGCAGGTTTCCAGTTATGGAATGAATAAGTCATGGAGATAAAAGGCACAGCATAGGGAACATAGTCAATGATAATCCAACAGCATTGAATGGTGCTAGATGGTTGCTACACTTGGGGTGAGCATAGCATAACATAGAGAGGTGTTGAATCACTATGTTGTATAGCTGAAACTAATGTAATACTGTGTGTCTACTGTACTCAAGTTAAAATTTTTTTAAATAATAAACACAATGAGTCCTTCAATTAATGTTGCAGTGAGCACATAAGAGACATGAACAGGCAATAACATCTGCCTCATATGGTTGGCCAGGACTCTGCTTTTGCCAAGAGAAGGTTTTTACATTGTAAGGATTGCAGAAGATTTGCTACTTTAAAAAAAAAAAAAAAGAAACTACTGTTGACATTTTTGCGGAATATATTTTGAAAGCATACAACCAAGAAGAGTGAAATATAATTTTAGATTGGACTGAATTTGTCAGTGTGGATGCACTTACCAGGAGCACTACATTCAAAGTGCTGGCTCAAGCAGTTGGGGATCTAACTGGGATGGATAAAGCAAATCAGGCTCCAACATTGGCCCTCATTAAAGAAAGTGGAGATGCCAAAAATCACTTGGCATAGATATAGGAAGGAAATTAATGACTCCTTGAGATAGGAATGCTGGAATAAATCCATTATGAGTGTCCTGCTTATATACCCATAACTGTTGCCCCAAGAAGGACTGGAATGACTATTCTTTCCCCAAGACCTTAAGATCTGTATTTCTGAGGGAAATTCCAGTGTCCTTTTTCTTTTAATGCTTCACTATTTTCTGAATGTCAAAATTGCTATTGGGAAATGTTGCAATTGAAATATGTTCCCTAGTTTCATTTGGGAAGGGAGAATCTTGGGATTGCAGAAGTGAGAAAGCCTCCATCAACAACCAGAGGCAAAGTGTGCATGATTACAATAGGCAGGAAGACCAACTCCATAATCAGAATGATTTCACTTTCAGAGATCTCTAGCTATGTCTCTGTATGTTTCTCACTAAAGTCTTACTTAATTTGTGTAATCAAAATACCCTAGGTAAGCTGAATAGGGTCTGATCTGAGCCAAGAAAATAGAGAGTCATGATTCCTCACCCAATTTCCAGAGCTGAAACTGCAGATCTACAGCATCTTGCTTGAGCAGAGACTAGTACCATAACAGTAGAAGATGATTCTTTGATTTCACCCCTAAATATTCTTTTTTTTAAAAGATTTTATTTGTTTATTCATGATAGACATAGACAGAGAGAGAGAGAGAGAGAGAGAGGTGTAGAGACACAGGCAGAGGGAGAAGCAGGCTCCATGCTGGGAGCCTGACATGGGACTCGATCCCGGGACTCCAGGATCCCACCCTGGGTCAAAGGCAGGGGCCAAACCGCTGAGCCACCCAGGGATCCCCACCCCTAAATATTCTTAAAGGTCATTTAAGAGGATGGCTTTTGGAAACTTTTAGACATTAGCTCTGAGCTGACAGTAATTTATGGCACACAGAAATTCACTGAGACTTACCTATCAGAGTAAGGATATACCTGGGTCGGGTAAAATGAATGAAGTTTGACACAAACTCTAAACCTATGCATTCTGTGGATTTTTTCCAGTTCCTGTGTTGAATAGAATATTCTCAACAACTGGCAAAAATTCCCAGATATTTTCCCTATTATGGTAAGAAGAACAAAATGGAAGATACTAGAGTTCCCTCCCCCTATTAAAATAGTAAATCAAAGGCAATACTGTTCCCTGAGGGAATTTCAGATACTAATGCCACTGTTTGTGGCTTACCCAACAGCTGTTTTTACTTGCTCAACACAATGCCTTTTCTATTTTAAAGTTATAAGACAACCATGTGCCTCAAGGAGACTGAACTCCTCCCCAGTACCCAAGGGTGAATTTTAATTAGACTAAACCCAAAGCTAAATAATTCCATTCTCCTTGCATTAATTGGTTTAGGAATGGGAATATGATGCCATTCTGACCAATGAAATGTGAGGGAAAGGCTGCTAGAAGGCTGAAAATATCCCCACAGTCTTGAAGAATGACAATGGCTGACATGATTGCATGGGGATCCTAGATGTAAGTGCTGCTCCACATACACATGGGACAAAATGCTACAGTCTCAGGCACCAGAACACAGTGACAGAACATTGACATTTTCACAGTGACATTTTCTAAAATGCTCTTTCCCACATTCTAAATGATCAGAGTAAACCAGAAACACTTTGCTTTCACCTGAAAAAGCCAATAATGGTTGTAGCAGGGCATCTCAGCCTCAATGACTTGAGATTGTCCATTAGTTTCTTCTGGATCCCTGGACTTGCTCTGATTCCTCTCCTTTCTGATACTTGATGATTCCGCCTTTTTCTTTTGATTCTGTGGCTACCCCAGAGCCCTCTGATGAATTCTTGTCTTTGCTCAGAGTTCATTTCTACAGCTTGCAAAGAGTCATAATAGATATACCTTCCTATTAAAAAATCATAAATCTTCTTCATGTTTGTTTTTGTGTTGCACTCACTTTTATATTTATGAATTTTATTTTTATATGTCTACTTGGTTTTATTTAATGTCAGTAGGTTTTGTTTTTGTTTCTGTTACAAATTCTTTTTTTTTATTTTTTATTTTTTATTCTTTAGTTTCGCTTTCTCTGCAAGAAAGCCCATCTTGAGAAATTTTTGAGACAGGGCATATAAATGGTCTGACTCTGAGATTGTTTACATCTGAGAATGCCATTTGTTTGACATTACACATAAATGGCAGCATTCCCACCCTCAAGTTTCTATGGATATTGCTTTATTGTTTCGTGATATTTGGTGTTGTACAAAGGTCTGAGGCCAGTCTGTTATTTTTTTTTCACTGATAATACCATTTCCCTTATTTATATACTTGGAAATTTTCTCTTAGTTTAATTATTTCTGCTCCTTTGTGGTTTTTACCTTCAGAATTTCTACAAAATTTTGCTGGACTCTTGCAGTTGCTACTGACAGAAAATCAAATTTGTTGTAGTGGCTAGAGTTTCCTTGTAGAAAACAGTCCACTTGAGCCAGTTTAAGGAGAGCAATATTTACTAAAGACTATTAACTTCCTACAGAATGATCAAAAGACTTGTAGTAACAGGCTGGACTTTGAGAACAACTCCTGAAGCTACATCTAAAATCTGCCTCAGGGGCACCCTGGTGGCTCAGTTGGTTAAACATCTGTCTTTGGCTCAGGTCATGATCCCGGGTTCTGGGATCAAGCTCCATGTCAGGCTCCTCATTCAACCAAGAGTTTACTTTTCCCTCTCCCTCTGCCTTGAGTGTCTGCACTTGGCTCGGGGAGTGATCCCCAGGTCCTGGGATAGAGTCCTGCATCGGGCTCCCCAGAGGGAACCTGCTTCTCCCTCTGTCTCTCTTTCTGTGTTCCTCATGAATAAGTAAATAAGATCTTTTAAAAAATAAAATAAAATTGCCTCAGTGAAGCTACTGCTTCAGCAGCTACATCACTGTTAACTTAGATGAAGACTTGCTGCTTCTATCATGATCATGAAAGCTGCCAGACCAGGAAATTGCTGCCATCCTTGCTGATCACAGAGCTAGGGACTAACCAGACATCAGAGCTTCTGTCATAAGTATCAAAATGCTTCTGCCACTGTCCTGCCAGGAGAGCCCCTCCATGATACTGTGAGTATCCCCCTTTCAAATCTCATTCAGATACATCTATTTGGTGAGTGCACATCACCAGCAAAGGCATCTGAGTAATGTGGACTTTAGTTTTCTAGCCTCTGGAGTACACAAAATCATGCTAGTATGGCCTTGGAGTCTTACTAAGGTGAGTCAATTTTTAATATCTGCCACATTGATTTAAAAAATAAAGGGAATTTATTGACTAATGTACTTGGGAAGTTGAAGGAGTACAGTTGGCACAACTGGAGCCCAAAGTTCAAACCATGTTACCATCATTCTCTCTCTCTCCCTATTTTTCAGTTCTGATTTTATTCATTCAACAAACATTTACTGAATATTATGTGCCAGACACTGTTATTACTGCTGAGGATGCCATAAAGAACAAAATATATATCAATCTTTGCTTTCTTGCCTTTCCTCTCTATTAGATTCTTTCTCTGGCAGATTCTCTGAAAAATGGGAGCAAAAATAGCTCCCAGTAGCTTCAAGTTTACAGGTTAATTGAGATATCATAAGGAGAAGGGAATCTTTTCTCCCCCAGAAAGTATATAAATTCTACCAAAATAATGATCCTAATTGCCTTAAATGCGATGCACCTATGACCAGAGTATGGAAGGGCATGTATCATATGCCCACCAGATGTTGGTCAGGCTGCTCCAAAATAGAAAAATTATGCTCCATGTCTAAACTACTGAGCATACTACACACGCTCGCTCTCTCTCTCTCTCTCTCACACACACACACACACACACACACACACACTTATTTCTATACATTCAAATTCCTTTTTAGAGAGAGAAGGATGGGGAGGGGAGAGGGAAAGGGAAGGAGATAATTTTTTTTTTAATTTTAAAGTTTATTTTATTTGAGAGAGAGAGAGCAGAGAGAGGGGCAGAGGAAAAGGGAGAGAAGGAGAGACTTCACACTGAGCACAGAGCCTGACATGGGGCTCAATCCCACAACCCTGAGATCACCCTCTGAGCCAAAACCAAGATTCAGACGCTCAACTGACTGAGCCACTCAAGTGGGCAGAGGCAATTTTGAGCAGGCTCGACACCCAGTGTACCCAATGTGGGGCTCCATATCACAACTCTAAGATCATGACCTGAGTCGAAATGAAGAGTCAGACATTTAAGCAACTGAGCCACCCAAGCTCCCCTGTACATTCATTTTAAAAAGTGTCCCTCCCTATGACAACACAAGTTCCTCTTTCACAAATGAATACACACTTTCTTCCTCCTCAAAAGAAGAAACTCCAAAATTCATCCAATTAGCATATAATGCTCTAAAGACCAGGATTTCAGGTCCAGATGACTCATCATTTAGCAACCTATGGATAAATAAGAAATATAGCTACCCCCAACATATTCAATATTCCAATATATGAGATAAAACAGAAAATTTCAACAAAAGCTCTTATTTGAAAATGGGAAACCAACTTCCAGTCTCCACTCTATAGTATATATCTATACTGCAGGCAGAAAGAGCAAACACCCCGCCGTGGCAACATACTTCTTTTGCATCATCAACTCTAAGAACTAGTAACCAAAACCAGAGATCTGGCAGGATCATGATTCTTGAACTTAATCCCTGAGCCTAGTGACTTTTTCTCTTTGCCATAGGCTTTGTCTGTCCATCCCCCTAGTCCTTGGTTTAACTGTACTCTTCCTACCTTCTGTCCCTCAGTGTGGCCCAAAACCCCAAGACCCATAATATTCCTCTGGATTACATCCTGTGGTTCTCTCTTAGCAGTGGAATTATTCTTGCTTTTGTCCAGCGGAGAGGTAACAGCAGGAAGTGTCTGGGTAAGGATCAGGGGTCAAGCTTCTACCCTTGCCAGTCTTATCTTCCACCATACTCCTCATCTTCTGTTTTTACTCTCACTAATGTTAGCTTCAGCTTCAAGTACCGTATAGCACTCTTAGACTACTCCAATGTGTATGAGTAGCTGACTCTTGGGTATCTGAGACTGCAGGTTACAGGCAGAAAGGGCCTCTCAGTAAAGCCATATGGTATCATCTTTCTGCCTGTTGTTGAGGCCAGAGCTTGCACTTAAAAACAAAACAAAACAAAACAAAAACTTCATTAAGATTATCATTTCCATAACACATAATTCACCCATTTCAAGCATACACACCAAAGGCTTTTAGTATATTGACAGAGTTGTACATCTGTTGCCACATCAATTTTAAAACACTTTGGTTTTAAAGATTTTATTGATTTATTCATGGAGACACACAGAGAGAGGCAGAGACATCGATAGAGGGAGAGGCAGGCTCCTCTCGGGGAGCCTGATGTGGGACTCGATCCGGAACTCCAGGATCCTGCCCTGAGCTGAAGGCAGACGTTCAGCCACTGAGCCACCCAAGCATCCCAAAACACTTTCATTACCCCAGAAAGAAACCCCACTCTCTCAGCTCCCAATACTCCATCCTCCCAGCCCTGGAAACTACTAATCTACATTCTTCCTCTATAGATTTCCCCATTGCGGACATTTCATATAAATGAAATCATACACTGCATGGTCCTTTATGGTTGGCTTCTTTTATTCAGCATAATATTCTCAAGGTTCATCCATGTTAGAGCATGCATTAGTACTTCACTTCTTTTTATTGCTGAATAATATTCACTGTTTGCATATACATTTTGTTTATCCACTCATCAGTCAATGGACATTTGGATTATTTCTACTTCTTGGCTATTATGAATAATGTTGTTACAAACATTCATATACAGGTTTTTGTGAACATATTTTCATATCCTTTAGAGTATCTAGGAATGAATTGCTGGAACATATGCTAATTATATGTTTAACTGTTTAATGAAGGCTATTTTTCTTGATATTATTAAAAGCATCAAAAAGTCATTCACTAACTCCAATATCTTGACATTTTCTGCTGCCACTAAAGCACTAGCCACAGGAGGCATGTGGTCAAGTTTCCAAACTACAATAGATGATAGTCTAATTTGCGTCTACCTTGTAACCCAGATGTTCAGTACTCAGGTAGGAACAGAATTCTCACTACGCCTCAACTCAGACAGTTCTACATTTCAGAGCTTGACACATACTATATTTCACTTCCAGTTACCAATCTTTGTCCCATGATTACAAATGAATAAAAACTTAGGTCTCACTGAGTGCCTGGGTGGTGCAGTCCATTGAGTGACTGACTCTTGATTTCAGCTGGGGTTGTGATCTCTAGGTCCTGTGATCAAGACCCATCAGTAGGGCTCCACTCTCAGCGAGGACCCTGCTTGCCCCTCTCCCTCTCCCTCTGCCTCTCCCCACTCTCAATCTCTCTCTCTCTAAAATAAATAAATGATTTTTTTTTAAAAGTTAGATCTCACATGATTGTGAGTTTGATTGTGAAATCTGATTTCATATATGTTGGGATGCAATGGTTCAAAACTGTAAGTCAAAGGCCATCTCTCTACTTTTCAGCAATCCCTTTTCTACTTTGGCTTAGTTCTCAGGTGGGCTTGCTTTACTTGACAGCAGAAGTGCCCCCTGGCAGCTCTTGATTCAAGATTCCAAAAGAGACCCATACTGACCCTTCATAAAAATGCTAATTGGCCCTATTGAGTCAGGCAAGATCAAGGGAGCACGTTCCTATTCTTGGTTCACTGGCTCCATTTCCAGGTCTAAGGGAGTAAGGTGGTCAGCCTGAGTTACATGACCATTCTCACAGGAGAGATGGGGGGCATGGTCAAATGATTGATAGCCACACTAGGTATGGGATGAAAGATTTCTAAAAGGAAAAATACACCTGGGAGATGAGAAAACAACAGGCCAAAATGCTTTCTATATCTATGATACTCAATTTCATTATTTCATTTTTATCTCTTTATCAATTTTCTGTGTCCCATGAAATATTTTTCAAATTTGCTCCATATATTATTTATTCAATTTTCTGAAAGACTGAGTCTGTATTTAGCCTCCTGGGCTTTAGATTTCTGTATGGTTTTTAGAGTATCATTTATGTTTTTAAAATATTTATTATGGGTCTCTTCTTCCCAGGATATTATGCTGAGACAAGAACCCTGTCTTCAGAGAAATTACTGTTTGCTAGAAGAGGAGAGAAAATTACAATAAAGTGATATAATTAAACTAAGTTCAAGGTGCTTGGATGTGCCTAGCAGAGACACCCAAACCAGCCTGAAGGATTCATCAGTTTTCTAAAGGAGACAGTGTCTTTAGAGAATGAGTGTTCATTGGATAGGGAGTGGAAACCAAAAAATGAAGGGAATTTTGGGTCAAGGCACAGTGTGTGCAAAGCCATGAAGATGTAAAAGGGCATGTCATGAGAGAGGAACACTGATTAGTTCAGTGATTAGTATATGCAGTGCAAGGTAAGTGGCAAGAAAGAGCTGGTGAGGTACCTAGAGGCCAAGCCATAAATCACATTGCAGCTATGTGCCTGGGTCATTGGGTTTTGTCCTGGGGGTAACAGAAGGGTATAAACAGGAGTGTGTCATGACCAGAATTGCATTTCAGAGAGGCAATTCTAATGATAATGTGGAGAATAACCTGCAGAATACAAATTGTTCAAGAGGTTACTGCAGACACAGTAGTGAAAAAAATTGTTAGAGTCTCAATTACGGGTGTGTGACAGATATGTGACCTTCAGAGAAGAAGAAAAAGTCAGAGCCAAGAGATGGAAGGAGCAAGAAAGTGATGGGTAGCCTCCAGTTCCATTTCATCCCTTAGACTTTGCATCTAATAGGATCCAACAAGCTACCTTTGGAGCTAAGCTTATTTGTGTTGGTTTTCCAGACTTTAAACTAAAAGAGTCCTGACTAATTTAATAACAAATCAAATCATCAGTCTATCTCTACATCTATCAATTAATTTGGTGTTTACTTTAAGGAGATAGTTTACAGATTCACTTGTCTGATTCTTCTTTTTATCTTTTTCTACTTTCTTGGAGTTTGTATCCTTTCCTTCAGATGCAAAAAGAGCCAGAGGGTGGAGAAAACTTTGTAGGGGTGATTCTCACAGTTTATTTTTGTTGTGTTTCTCTCAAATCTCCTTACATGTTTATGTTAGATACTACTGTGGGTCTCATGTTATCCACAAATCTTAAAAGGGATTATTAGCATAGCTGTGGCTTTCTCTCTTTAAAATAAACCCCATCTTACTTGGAATTTGTATTCCTCAAGGGATTGTCTTTTTTCTAGATACACAATACTAAATATTTTAATCAAATATGTGATCAGAAATATTTTCCATTTTACTTCTTTTATTTATTTAATAGACTCATGTTACCCTGCTTTTTGGAAGAGAATTATTTGGAATAATGGCTCAGCTTTTATATTCCAAAATATGAGAAAATAATTTCTCGCTTCTGGGACGTATAAAATGTCAGTCTAATTGTGCATTGTTTGGTATAGTCATGTATGGTTTGAGAATGGATTTTAAATTATATATACTAATATTAAATTAAACTGTTTTCTGGAATGCCTGGGTGGCTCAGTGGTTGAGCATCTGCCAGAGAGTGATCCCAGTGTCCCAGGATTGAGTCCCACATCAAGCTCCCTGTGGGGAGTCTGCTTCTCCCTCTGCCTCTCTCTCTCTCTGTGTGTCTTTCATGAATAAATAAATAAAATATTTTTAAAAAATTAATTGTTTTCTTTGGTAGTTCTCTGTCATAGTTAAAGGGGTTGGGGTCTAGGATATGTCTTGAATGGATTATACAGATCATTTTAGAATTCTCCTGCTACTTCATTTCTCCTCTTCTCTCATTCCCCAATGTGGTCAGAAAGCCCCCACATGTCTGCATTCTTGAATCTCAGGGCATCAAGCTTAGGGAATGGTTCCAGTTCACTACTTGCTCAGAAAAACTCCTGGGTTGCAGCTGAGGGTGGTGCAGTACCAGGCAATATCTCCATTCTCACTGCTGGGCTCTGATCTTTCTGCCTAAACCTTAGTTTGCGTCTTCTTTTATTGCTCTTTTTTCCCCCTTCCCAGATTTACATACCTCCTGGTTCTTCTCCTCCCTCTGGGATCTGCTGTCCTACTGGCTCTGTTTCAGGGCTGGTCCTGACTTCTCTGCTAATGCACATTCTGGCTCATATTGATTCACAAGTTGCTGACCCCTGACTGATTTTTTTTTCCTTCCAAGTCTTGCAGCCAGCCACACTCATTGTGGTTCACAACCCTAGTGTAGATGAATTGCATCTGCTGCCAACATTTACAGACAATCATTGGAATTGAACTATGACAAGTGAGGAGATCAAATCAGTAACTCCCTAAAATGTCTGCAAAGTAGAACCAAGGCCCAGATGTCTTCACTACTGAATTCTACCAAACATTCGATGAAGAATAAATCCAAATTCTTCACAAATTCTTCACAAATTCTCCCAAAAAAACAGAAGAGGAGGGAACACTTCCCAAATCATTCCATCAGGTCAATATTACTCTAATACCAAAATCAGACAAACACGAAAAGAAAACTATAGGGCAGTATCTCTTATAAATATGGATGAAAGTAGGCAAAAAAAAGAAAAAGAAAAGAAAAGGCATCCAGATTATAGAAGAACAAACAAAATTATATTCACAGGTGACATACTCTTGTATATAGAAAGTGTTAAAAAATTATTAGAACTAATGAGTGAGGGGATCTTTGGGTGGCTTAGCAGTTTGGCACTTGCCTTTGGCCCAGGGCGTAATCCTGGAGTCCCAGGATCGAGTCCCACATCAGGCTCCCAGCATGGAGCTTGCTTCTCCCTCTGCCTGTGTCTCTGCCTCTCTTTCTCTCTCTGATATACATAAATAAATAAATAAAAATCTTTGAGAACTAATGAGTGAATTTATCCATCCAGGTTGCAAGATACAAGATTAAAACATAAAAATCAATTGTCTCTATATACAATGATCAATCTAAAAATGAAAATAAGAAAAATATCCATTTATGATAGCATCTGAAAAATAACATGCTTAGAAATAAATTTAACAAAGAAGTACAAAACTCATACTCTGAAAATTAAAAATATTCTTGAAAGAAATTAAATAAAAGCTAAATAAATGGGAAAGTATTCCCACGTCCATAAATCAGAAAACTTAACATTGTTACAATGTAATAGTCCACAAACTGATCTATAGAGCCAATGCAATTTCTAACAGAATTGCAAAGGACTTCTTTTTGCAAGTTGACATGCTGATTATAAAATTCAAATAGAGTTGTAAGGGACCCAGAATAGCCAAAATAATTCTGAAAAGGAAAAATAAAATAGGACTTACATTCTCAATTTCGAGATTTACTACAAAACAACAGTAATCAAGACAATATGGTATGGTCAAAAGGTAGACACAAATCAATGGAATAGAATTGAGAGTCCAGAAATAAATGCATACATCTATAGTTGACTGATTTTCAACAAGGTTGAAAATTTTCAACAAGGTTGTCAAGACCATTTGATAGGGAAAGAATAGTCTTTTCAACAAATGGTGTTGGGGGGCATCTGGATAATCATATGTAAAAGAATGAAAATGGATCCTTTATTTTACAACATATATAAAAATTAAGTCAAGATGGATCAAACATAAATGTAAGAACAAAAATCATAAACTCTCAGAAGAAAACATATGGGCATATCTTTACAACCTTAGATTTGGCAATGGTCTCTAAGATATGATGTCAAAAGCAAGAACAACAACATCAACAAAATAGGTAAAGTGCACATCAACAAATTTAAAAACTTTTGTATAATAGGACTTATATCTAAAATATATAATGAACTCTTACAATTCAATAATAAAAACACTCAAAATTAGGTAGAGGATCTGAATAGACATTTATGCAGAGAAAACATACAAATTGCTGATAAGCACACATAAAGACTCTCAACATCATTATTATCAGGGAAATACAAATCAAAGCCATAATGAGATCCCACTTCACACTCACTAGGATGGCTAGAATCAAAGTCAGATAACAACAAGCATTGGAAAGTACATTAAAAAATAAGAGCACTTGTACACTGCTAGTGAGAATGTAAAATGGCACAATCACTTTAGAAAACAGTCTGGCACTTCCTCAAATGATTAAACATAAGATTATCACATGACATGGCAATTCCACTCTTAAATATGTGCCTAGGAGAAATGAAAACATATATCCACAGAGAAAAATTGTACATAAATGTTATAGCAGCGTAATTCTTAATAGCAAAAAGATGGAAACAATCCAAGTGCCCATAAAATGATTAGTGGACAAATAAAATGTGGTGTATCTATGCACTGGAATAGTATTTGGCAGTAAAAATGAATGAAAGTACTGATGCATTGCTACAATGTAGCCAAACCTTAGATCATTATGCTAAATGAAACAAATCAGTCACAAAGGACCACATACTACTATATGACTCTATTTGCATGAAAATCTAGAATAGAGAAATTTAGAGAAACAAAAGTAGATTAGTGGTTGTTTATGGAAGTGGCATAAAGAGTGTATTTTATTGTATGTGAATTATATCTCAATATAACTGTTAAAGAAAAACAAACAACCAAATCCACTCAAAGATTGTATTCAATGACTTAAAAACACTAAAAAGCTTTGAACATCTACTCCTGGAGGTTTAGCTTCATAGATCTGTTTATTTTGCAATTAATGAAGGTTAAAGGAGCATTCTCTAAAATTGTCACTTGGAAGCTTAGAGTTTCTAGTCATGACTCCAAGCACAAGTACACCACCATCACGTCTTTCAAAAGAGAATTTATTTGCCTTATTAACAAACCAAGAGTACTGGGTCTATCAGAGAGAGCAGAATAAAGGAAAAAGATTAAATGTTTTATTTGCTTAAATTGTTCAAAGAAGTATGCTAGAGAATAATAGATGGGTTTAAACTTCTTTTAGAGTTACAGCATTTCAAGTTCTTAAAAAAGGAATAATGCACTAAAGTCCATTTAAAACTCGTTAATAGTGATATTGATGACCATAAAGTAGAGGCTACATGAGTATTCAAGCTTAAATTCATTACTATGAACTACTGGCTATAAGCAATGAAACTAAATACAGAGTTAGTGAGTTAGGGAAGGAAGGAAAAATATATATATAAAACCTAAGGAAGGAGCTGTAACAATATTTGGATGAGAAGATGATGACAGGATCAATTAGGTGGCAAATCCAGAAAAAAGAGAAAAGAAAAAGGAAATGAACCCTCTGAGAACTATTTCAATGGGTGCTGGAAACATGATGATTTTTAAAAATATTTTGTTTATTTATTTGAGAGAGAGAGTGTGTGTGTACATGGGTGGAAGGCAGTGGGAGAGGGAGAGAATCTCAAACAGATTCCCTGCTGAGAGCAGAGCCTGACCCGGGGCTCAATCTCATGATCTGAGACCACAACCTGAGCCAAAACCAAGAGTTGGTTGCTTAACAGACTGAGTTACCCAGGCGTCCTGAAAACATGGTGATTTTGATTAGATTTTTTCTGATTTTGCCACACATTTACTAATAGCTAAATGTGCACATTTACTAATAGCAATGTTTATTATAAAGTAAATAATTTTTAAAAATAACAAGGTAGGCCCAGTGATTTTTTAAAAAATGTTCTATTGTACCTGCTTCCCATGTTAGCAAAAAGGTCTGAAAATTGAGGTATAGACTTAATCATTATTTGCCTGGTCTGAAGGAATAAGGGAGTGGATCAAGTCTCTAAAAGGGAGATATCCACACACTAGTGGAATTGTGAATTAAAAACAGGACTACCAGGTCACTTGGGTGGCTCAGTCAGTTAAGCTTCCAACTTTTGATTTCAGCTTGGGTCATGATCTCAGGGTCATGGGATCGAGCCCCACCTCGAGCTCTATGCTGGTATGGAGTTTCCTTGGTATTCCCTCCCTTTCCCTCTGTCTCTCCACTCCTCCTCCTTCTGGTTTGTGTGTGTGTGTGTGCATGCTCTCGAAAGAAAGAAAGAAAGAAAGAAAGAAAGAAAGAAAGAAAGAAAGAAAGAAAGAAAGAAAGAAAGAAAGAAAGAAAGAAAAAGATTATTTGTCATATTTGTCGATTTGAGAAAAACCAACTTGGCTTGTAAGAATAAATCATGTTTGACAGATCTATGAAATTCTTTCAAAGGAAAATAAGTGTATAGGGAAAGGGGAAATCATGAATGCATTTTATTCTTGAAAAAATCTTTGAAATTTGTTCACACCAATAGCTTAATTGGGTTACCCCAGGATTCAGCAGAGGGATTTATTATGGATAAAGAATAATATCAAGGTAATAGGGAAGAAACATTATCAAATAGGGTAATAATGTATATTGTGGTATTTCCTGAGGAATCAATCATAGGCCAATCTGATTTAATGATTTATTATATTTTGGAAAAGAGAGTGCACAGCAAAATCTCTAAATTTGAAAATGATACTGAATTTTTACAGGGAGTGATATGTGAGAATAAGAGGTATAAACTATGCAAAGTAAAAATAGCAGATGAATTTTGGCCTAAGTACAAGTTAACAAACGCATTAGTGGGAAAATAATCCAAGTTCCAGGTTTTTTTTTTTTAAGATTTTTGTTTATTTATTTATGAGAAACACAGAGAGAGGCAGAGACATAGGCAGAGGGAGAAGCAGGCTCCATGCAGGGAGCCCGATGTGGGACTCAATCCCGGGACTCCAGGATCATGCCCTAGGCCGTAGGCAGACGCTCAACTGCTGAGCCACCCAGGCATCCCCCAAGTTCCAGTTATAGATGGATTTGATTGCTAAGTCACAGTGGAGTCCAGGGTTCCAGGCATCACTGAGGCTGTCCTTTAAAGATATCTTTAAAGATGTGCTGTTGAAACTCAAAGTGTCAATACAATATTATTGGAGACGAGACAATTGACATTGTAGACTATTCTATCTATGGGCAAATTGCTGTCATGACAGCTCGCAGCACGTTTCTAAGACACAGAAGGGTGACTAGAAGGATTTGGCCATACAGCACACCTTCTCTTCCTGTGCAATGATTATCACATCCATGAACACACTTACCATAAAGACAGAGTACCAGGTTGGCTGCATCATGGGTAAGAACCCATATGGCATTCTCAGGCTAAATTAAACATCAGAAAATGGTAGGAGTGATTCAGACATTTACTGAGCAATGACAATGAGAAAGGCACTCTGCTGGTGGTAGGAAAAATACACAGATAAATTTATTTCGGCTCCTGGTCTACCCAGAGAAATAGGACAACTGCAACACAGGGGAGATAGTAACTTTGCTATGTGAAATGTATGGATGTGAGTGTCCAGAGGAAGGAGAACCAAACTCCATAATACATTTGTTCATTCATTCAACTGACATTTATTGAGTATGACTCTTCATTCACGTATTATGTCAATATTTATTTATTGCTTCCTAAGTGCTAGCTGCTGTTATAGGTGGTAGGGGGTAGTAATAAACAAGACAAGGTCCCTGTTCTCTATAGTTACAACAGATTTTTTTAAGAGACCAAAATAAAGCTGATAACATCAGATATTAAGTACTATGAAGAAAATAAAACAAATGAGTGTGATGGGTGGCTGAAGGTTGGTGGCTTCTTTTTGGGAATGACAGAAGTCTCTCAGAGAGGTGGCATCTGACTTGGGACTTACTGATGAGAAGGAACCTACCAAGTGAACAGCTTTCGAGGCAGAGGGTACAGTAAGTACAAAGGTCCTGAAGTGGGAAGAAGCATGGTGTATTTAAGAAACAGAAAAAAAATAGCATCTATAACTCTGTGAGCCTGGTGAAGTTAGACAAGGCTGAAAGAACTGGTTCTCCCCTTGAAGAATCCCTCAAGTGCAATGGAAGAAGAAAGAGAACATGCAAGCAATTACATGATAATGTGAGATATGCGCAGATATACAATAGACAATTTTATTTTAAATATGAAACAGGAGTCAAAGATGATTGGTTATGAATTATATTTTTGGAAAGAGCTAGGAACATAAAGTGAGGAAGAGGGACTGTGAACAAGGATGCTACAAACACACAGAAGTCCAGACCCTGAGCTGAGGTGGAGCCTCACCGTAGGGGTAGAAGCAGCAGCAAGGGTGGGCAACGGAGCTACTGTCCAGGACTGGGAGGTTAAAACTCCTTACACAGCAGGATTGAAATGACCCTTAAAAGGTTAATCAAGCCCACCCACCCCTATTTCCTCTGAAAGCTTCTCAGGACTCACTGAGGTCTCAGAGTTTCACTCACTTGACTTAAACTTCTGTCCAATTAAAATGCAAAGAGACCCAGGAGGAGAAATGCATCATATTTAATTACTTTGCAGGGTATTATTAGTGCTCCACTTAATCTTCAAAAGGTCTCTTTTCAGAAGGGATGGCAGCCCCTTGGTAAGAATTTGCATAGATGATTATAGCTCTTCCATCTTTATAGTGAGGCAGGAGATACTAATGAGGCAGTTGCATCTCTTAGATCAGAACAAATTGGTAGTTTTAGAGAGACAGGGGAGAAGGCCATTATGAAACCGGGTTCCAAGTCCAGGGTCTGGCTTCCTGAGACCTAGGGAAAGTTAGTTAATTATTTGGAATGCCAGTTGCCTTATCTGAAAGAATGCCAGACCTAGAGATTTGTTCTGGAGTTTTAATTGGATATTTGAGTGAAAGTGCCTGCCAGACTCATAAATGTTTAATGGTCATTCTTTCCCACTCAAGCCTGTGGCCCAAATTCAGGGGCGTGGCCAGGTGTTCAGGAAGGTCAATCTGAGTGGGGCAAAGGGAGCCCGATGACCCTGAGGAGCAAGGGAAAACAAGTCAGCGTCCTGAGGAGAATCTAGAACTTCTTTCCAAGCAACAGGGAGCAAATAAGTGAAAAATGAAATTTAGCTTAATGCCAAAAAGAATCCCGAGTGGAAAAACTACAGGACTCCCAGAGTAATGAATTTTCTTGCTTCTTAATGTAGAAAGCTAACACAGCTTTCTACAGCTAGAAGATGCTAGCTTCAGGGGTGTTAAAATATAATAGGACTAAAATAATTTTAGGGATTTTAAAAAATATTTTATTTATTTATTCATGAGAGACATAGAGAGAGAGAGAGAGAGAGAGAGAAAGAGGCAGAGACACAGGCAGAGGGAGAAGCAGGCTCCATGCAGGGAGCCCGATGCGGGACTCGATACCGGGTCTCCAGGATCACACCCTAGGCTGAAGGCAGCTGCTCAACCGCTGAGCCACCCAGGCGTCCCTACTTTTAGAGATTTTGATAACAAAATCCAAACATAAGAAACCACCAACTCCACTTGCCAGAATTTAAACCAAGTTAACTTCAAATCAATCCATAGTACATCCAAAGAGGAAAAATATTTACATTGCCTGACCCGGGATTCTAGCAAACAAACTCTTACCTTTGTCAGATCCTAGGCCTCTTTTTTTTTCCCTAGGCCTCTTTAATATCACACTAGTGTAGTTTCAATTCCATTCCATTCCATTCCATTCCATTCCATTCCATTCCATTCCATCGTCTCTTGCCAGGAAAATGGGTTTTTAAATGGGTTTCCATTTGGAGATGGCTCAATGCCAGACTGAACAGGGCTTTCTAGAGGCATTGGAACACTCAAATGTCACCAGTTAGAGTTGGTGCAATTTCTGCTCATGAGATTTTATTTAATGCAATTACTTAAAGAAACAAGAAGGCAGATATAAGGATATTGGTATCAGAGGGACTGCAAAATCCATTGAAATAGCATCTATTGAAGGAGTCAGGTGACTTAGGTTAGGCTCTTAGTTCTATTAATAAGCTAAAAGTAGGACTTAATTGGATAAAGTGACAGATGTCTAATATTTTTCATTCTTATGTACACAGAACAGGTTCAAACCAGCCTAGCATAGATTCGGGCACTCACCCTGTGGATTGGCCAATTTAGTTTGAGGCGAGGAGGCACTCCCAAACATACCAGACTCCTTGGAAATATGTTAAGTGGTATTGATGATGGCCAGAGCTGCCAGGGGTGTCAAATGCATTTAAAAGTAAGCAGAGCCCAGGCCTGTTGCCCCCCTGGGTGGGGACACAGTTGATTTCAGGAGGGCATGGTTCCTTTCTAGTGGTGTGTGCAGGAGGCCTGCAGTCAGCAATCTCACCCGATAGAGAGCACATCAAAATAATATGAAAGGTACTACAATTGTAGCTCTTATATTTGTGAAAATAGTGAGAATGGTATTGTCATCTTTAGCAGCACTTGGGTTCTTTTTTATTTTCCTGTTTAATCTTTGGGAGGGGCAATACAACATTGAGGTGAAGGACAAACCATCAGGTAGATTCCCTGGATTTGAACACTGGCTCTAACACTTGCTAAATGGATGACACTGAGCAAGTCACTTAACTGCCTTGTGCCTCAGTTTCCCCATGTATATAATGGAGAGAACAGCAGCACCTACCTCCAAGACTTGCTTTGAGTCTATTAGACTGTTTAGAGCAGGCTAGCATGTGGCAGATCATCAATAAAGTTAGCTTTTATTATATTCTGTGTGAGTAATTAGAACAGTAATATATTTAATATAAAACAGTAGACAAAAAAATGTTTTAAGATTTATTTATTTAGTTTTAGAGAGAGAGAGAGTGAGAAGGGTGGGACAGGCAGAGGAATAAGGAGAGAGAGTCTTAAGCAGACCTTACACTAAGCGCAGAGCCCTGGGCGGTGCTCCATCTCAGGACCTGGAGATCACAACCTGAAACCAAGAGTTGGTCACTTAGCTGACATGTGCCACCCAAGCACTCTCAACATTTTTTTAATGAAGAACACCCATTACCTTCTATATTCCCACTACCTGCAGGCAATCTAAACATTTTAGGGAGGAAGTTATGTGGTAATAGAGATAATTATTTGCCTATACCATATTTATTCTTCCCTCTTCCTTAGTAACTATACCCTGATTTTGTTGTAGATAACATACTATATTTCCTGGCAAATGAGATTTCTTTTCCTATATTTCTTTGCAAATGAGATTCTGCACATGACTAATTTACAGCCAATGAGATGAAAATGCTCCTTAACAGTAAAATGGATAAAAAAAAGTTGTGGAATGGAATATTATATGGTGATGAGAATGGAGAAACTATAACTCAGCAACATGAATGAATCTCACAAACATAATATTGGGCAAAAGAAGACAGACACTACTGAATATACCCTGTATAATTCCATATATAAAAAGATCAAAAACCAGGCAAAATAATCCCTGCTTTTAGAAATCAGGATAATGGTTACTTTTGGAGGTGTAGTGACTTGAGGTAAGGGACATGCTTAGAGATACTCCTCAACAGAAGAATACCACAATGCCTTTAAAATAACAGGCTAATGCCATTGGCTTTAGAGCATCTTTCTAGAAATCAAAGGCCATCTTCATATTACTTGCCAATACAGTGGAGAATCAAGGGCTCTAATGGCCCTGCTCCTGCCGGGCAGTGACCAGTGGGTAGAACAGCTCATTAGCTTTTGTGCAAAGCCCAGAGCCTGCGCTCAGGAGAAGGCAGAGGGCTGCCTTAAACAGCATCTCCCTCCTGGCTACATAGTCCTCAGCCTGGGCTGGACACAGGCCCTGCCAGCAATGTCCTCAGGGTGCAGGGCTGTGTGCTGCTAGGCCATGGTGCTTAGATTTTTCAGGCATGTTGCTGATGGTGCAGAAATTCCAAATGTTGTGAAGTTCTCAAAGCACTCAGTGTTAAGAGAGTGTCTGTGTCTAGTTTGTGAATTCCATCTATTTGGAATTCTGAAAACTGAAGGGACCATTCTTCAGGGTCAGTAGGAGCCTTACGTCATCAATAGCAAACATTCACTGAAAGCCTTTTATGTCCCGGCCCGTAGGCAACTACCTACGTGGTGTAACTAGGCCTCCTCTGGAATCAGGCTCACCCTCTGAATGCTTAGTGTGCCTCGGAGATTATACAGCTTCCATCCAGGTAAAAAGAGGCACCAACCCATGACTATCCAGCTTTTAACAAGATGCTTCTCCATGGCATTGAGACATGGGATTGCTAAATTTTGATGAGACAGAGGTGGTCAGAGGCCCAACAAGCTCTCACGTGATGAGACATTGCTGTAGGATACACATGAGGTGAGTAGGAACCCGGGAAAGAATTTATTGAATGCATACTATGTGTCAGACATTGTGTAAACATTAGCTGTTGTAGGTCAGGAAACAGACTCTAGGATGAAGGTTCATTGGGAGGTGACCTCAGCACCAATACCTGAGAGAGATGAGGACGTGGTATTGGGCAGAGGAGGAAGTGGAGTGGTGATGCCAGGGCAGCAGAGGCCTCAGCCAGCCTGCCCCAACCCAGGAGCTTCTAGAGTTGGGATGCTCTCTCAGAGTTGCCCTAAATTGAGGCAAGGGGCCAGCCCCAGGCCTTTGTGCCCTGCCTCTCCACACACCAGAAGTTATGGGTCACCCACTGACTCTGGGGAGGCAGTATAATTGGGGAAGGCAGGTTCTGGAAGGGGCTCAGTTGTGAACAGTCAGCAGCAAGGGAGGGAGGGTCCTGAAAGAGTGGTCTGGGCAAAATAGCTGCCACTACACTGAACTGTTTAATCCATACATACAACGGTCCTGGAAGTAGTTCTTATAATCACCATTTTCAAACGAGGAAGCTGAGCCTCAGAGAAGTTAGCCTGTCTAGGTTTACATAGCCAGGATTTAAACACAGATTAGACAGCCTAAAAAATACATTTACTTTTATTTAGGAAAAAAGCCAGATGAACATATGGGAAGGGAAAAAAGGGAGAGAGATAAGCAAACCATAAGAGACTCTGAATGATAGAGAGCAAACTAGGGGTTGCTAGAGGGGGGTGGAGGGATAGGCTAGATGGTGACAGGGCTTAAGGAGGGCACTTGTTGGGGTGAGCACTGGGTGTTGTATGTGGGGGATGAATCAATGAATTGTACTCCTGAAACTAATGTTACACTCTATGTTAACCACTCAGAATTTCAATAAAAATTTGGAGGGAAGAAAAACTCTGTGTACTTTCTACCACACCATCCCGCCTCAGAAAGAAAACAAAACAAAAAGCAGAGAGGATGGAAGAACCCTGGAGACACTGCACTCACTTCACAGTGTTACAAGGAATGGATTCAGAGACATGCACAGTGATTAAGAACGCGGTCTTTAGAACCATCCCAGCGGGCTTTGAGCACCAGCCACGCTGCTTGCCACTTATCTTCTCAGTTTTCTCCTTGTAAAATGGAGATAATATTTGTTTATGCCTCAAGGGGTTTTATAATGTTTAAATAAAATAATAAATGTAGTCCATCCCAAGGGCCCAGCCCTGTGCCAGGCCCATAGTAAGCACCTCGGAAACATTAACTGCTCTTGTAACTTTCCCGTGTATGGTAACTTTGGAGAGCGCAGGAAATGCCCCCTTTAGGATTCTGCCTCCCAGGTGCCCTCCACATGGTCTCATCACCAATAAAGGCCCTAGATTGTTTGGTCCTGGATATTTTTAAGATCCAGTTTTTAGATGGTCAGGGTAACTCCAGAAATCTGAAAAGGAGCCAAGTGCCAACCACACCTAACCCTTAAATGCATAATTCTGGAGGCAGAATAAATAAGAGATCTGTTAAAATAGCCCCTTCTTGTCTGCCAAACAAAATACCTTTGATTGAAGTCAGCTTTTTAGAAACCTTGGACAGTGCGTGAGTGGAGGGTGTTTCACTCTCAAAGAAGCTTCAACAGAGTTTTGTAATCCAAATCCCACAGCCTGGGGAGAGAGGTCATTAGCCCTGATGCTGTGATTTCACCACTACCTCCTCCGGACAGCCAAGTGCAGGCAGCTGAGCCCACAGCACATGTCTCCTAGGTGTGTGGCCAGTATTTCATGACCCCACACCCCAGGCCCTGCAGCCACTCACTGACTCAAGATGAATTCTGCCTTCAGCTCAGTCTGCCCACCCTGTAGCCAAACAAAAAAAGGACCTGGAAAGTTCAGTCAACTACACTTTTTTTTTTTTTTTTTAAAGAACATACTTTCTCAATCTTTTCTTTTTTTTTTTTAAGATTTTATTTTTTTATTCATGAGAGACACAGAGAGAGAGGCAGAGACACAGGCAGAGGGAGAAGCAGGCTCCATGCAGGGAGCCCGACGTGGGACTCGATCCCGGGACCCCAGGATCACACTCTGGGCCAAAGGCGGATGCTAAACTGCTGAGCCATCTAGGCGTCCCAATGACTACACCTTTTTAAAAATTATTTTTAAGGAGAAAATCATTCATCCTAGTGTAGTAGATTAAACAGTGGCCCTCAAAATGCTGGGTTCAGCTGGTTCCTGTACATGGGTCTTTATGTGGAAAAGGGGTCTTTACAGCTATATTTAGGTTAAGGATATCAAGATGAGATCATCCCAAATTATTTGAGTGGGCCTTCTAAAGGCAGGTGTCCTTATAAAGAATGGCAGAGGGAGGTTTGAGACACAGAGAAGGCCAGTGAAGACAGAGGTAGAGGCTGGAGGATGCAGCCAAGGTAAGGAGCCCTGCAGCCACCAAAAACTGAAAGCGGCCACAGAGGATTCGCCTCTAGAGCCTTCAGGGTGAGGACAACCCTGCCAATACCTTGATTTCAGACTTCTGGACTCCAAAGCCATAAAAAAAATAAGCTTCTAGTGTTTCAAGCCATCAACTTGGTGGTAATTTGTCACAGCAGCCACAGGAACTAATACACTGATGGTTTCCTATATCACCTATAAGTCTATCTGTACTATCCCTCAAGATGTTTATGATTCTTTTATACCTTCAATAAATAGAAAATACCAGTTTAAACAACATGATCTAATTTTTATTACAAAGCAATATATGACAGCTATTCATTGAGTGAATACTACTACTTAGAAGGCTTTATACACACATGCACCTATGGTTAGGCCCCAGATCCTGCCCTCTTGTCCAGATTTAAGGAAATCGCATCTGGGATTGGGCCAGTCTCTCTCAAGGATCTAGAAATATCCAGTTATTTTCCCTTCAATAGATCCAGACCAGAGATCAAAAATTCAAATGTCCATAGGAGCCAGGTAGGTATATTTTTCAATGAATCGGCCTCATAGAAAATATTCAGGCATATTGGGGACTGTGGCACACTGGGAAAAACATACTTGCCTCAAATGGGAACTCTAACTCAGCTCATTGATTGTTGTCATGGAAGAGACAGACTGACTGTTTCCAAATCTTATTTTTTCAAGAGATACTGGATTCAAATTTTTTGTTTGTAGGAAACCCCCTGTTTTTTTTTAAAGTGTGGGCGTCTAATTCAAATTCTCTTAAAACATTTTTCAGGCCACACAGAGGTTTAGGTTTCCACTTGCTGTTTAGACCCTATAAAGTCATTTGACTCCTCCCAGAGGGTAAGAGAAAGGTAGCTTAGAACACAATGCCTGGGCTCCTTTGTTGGAAGAGATATCGAAAAATTCTTCTCATTCTTTGCTGATAATAAGCCTACAGCCTTGAACAAAAGATATAGTTAATTTTGTAATCAAATTATTCTGCCTCATGAACTTTTTCATGAATTGCCCTGCTAAGTAAGCATTGTGCCAAGGCACGTGGTAAATGCTCAGTGAATGGTAGCTGTCATCTCTGATTTGATTGGTATGAATTTTCTTCTCCTCCTTTGGATACTCGAAGAGTAGGGATGGGGTAGGACAAATGATGCCCAGAACATGATGGAAGAGCCTTGTTATTCATTGACCAAGCCTGCAGGCCCTGTTCAAAGGCAAGTGGCCCTATTCCTTCCATTACCTTGAGTGCCAAGCAGAGCCACAGGAAATTTCCATTGTGCACCAAAGTCAACAGCACTTAGTATTCACTCTGGTCCTCAGCACTGCTACGCTACTCCCTATCCCTATTAAAAGTCCAGGAGCGCCTAGATGGCACAGTTGGTTAAGCATCTGCCTTTGGTTCAGGTCATGATCCCAGGGTCCTGAGATCGAGTCCCTTGCATCGGGTTCCCTGCTCAGCAGGGAGTCTGCTTCTCCCTCTTCCCCTCCCTTGCTCATGCTCTCTCTCCCTATCTTTCTCTCTCTCTTCTCTCAAATAAATAAATAATCTAAAAAAAAAAAAAGTACTGTCCGTTATGGGGCACATGGGAGCAGCTGTTCCACTCAAGTCCCCTTCAGTCTTTGGAGTCCCTCTGTCTCTCGAACAACTCAGTTCCAACACCAGTAGGAACCTGGGTTTTGGGGCGATTAGGTGAGGAAAAGCCTTTTAATTCCCTCAAGGAACAAAAGTACCACTATCACCCAGGCTGCTTGGAGGATTATATCAGGGACCAAGAGAAATAAATTTGTACCTTTTTCCTTACTGCAGAAAACATAAACTAATCTCAGTGGATCAAGCTACCACATTATCCTATTAAGGAGAAATGCTCCTAAAATCCAGACTTTGGAGTCGGTGCAGGCATCCGAAAGCACTGATCTCTGGGTTGCCATCAACAAAGTAGTGCCCAAGAATGTCAACAATAGACCAAAAGCATAGACAAGAGAGACAAGAAGGGATTTTTATTGGGAAGAACTCTGGGAACACACACCACACTGAGCTCCTCAAACTTTTGGTTTCCTGGGTCTAAGGGAAAGTCTCCTGGCCAGGAAATATTAGCTCCCAGGCCAGGACCAGATGACTTTCTCCCAGTAGGGCTCAGTCAAGTTCATTCCTAGATGGTCTCTAAGAAGTTGTGTGAATGAGAGAAAGCCTCAATCTATCTGCTTCAGCTTCTTCTGTAAAATGTGACGAACATTAGCACCTTCATCTATCGCCAAGAACCGTTGTGCAGAACAAGAGAAAAATACACATACTTTTAAATGTAGACAACATGCTTGAAATTTTGCATTTTGAAAAGTTAGAAATGCCCTTGAGTAAACTGCCAACTCCTCACAGAACAGATAAAGGAACTTTTATTCTGCCCAGAACAAAAAGATCCTGGCTATTCCTTTAAAACTCTAACATAGCCTTGTAGTATTATCTAAGAATTTGTTACACGTTTCGTAAGATTTCTTAGCTAGGATGACTCTGATTAGAGAGACAAATGTGATTTAGGATTACAACATTTATTCCAAAAGGTTTTTAAAACAACTTGCATTACCATACATTATAACTAGAGCTTCAAAATAAATAGTTCCTTTAAAGTTTATATAGGCTACGCAATGACCCTGCTGCCCATAGTTAAATACAAAAAGGCATTTGATACCAAAGCTATATTAGATCAGCACTTATAGTGCAATATAATTCTATCAACTGTGGGTCTGGAATTTAAAACAATGGCCAGACTGACACCATCCATTGCCTCTGTTAGCACTCAGGAGACAGTATAGTCTACTTTTCAAATTTCAGAGTTTAAGATGTTAGAAAATGCTTTCAACGGATCTTTTAGGCTTTCTATTTTAGGTTCACTTTTTAAAATTTAGCAATAATACCCAGTTATTAAACCCAGTTATTCTATGTTTTATGGGAAAAATAATTTGAAAAGATATTGGAATAATTACTATACACTATTGCTTAAGTGTTTTCCAGAACTTTTTAAGACACACTAATTAAACAAAAGAATTGGAGAATTTGAGGGAATCTAAAAGAACTAGTAGATTCTCTGATTTTACAGATGAAGAAACTGGGCCCAGAGATCTGGGTGAACTGACCTGCCCAAGTTGATATAATTAAATCATAGCCAAAGTTATGGGTAGCTCAGTGGTTGAGCGTCTGCCTTCGGCTCAGGGCATGGTCCTGGGGTCCTGGGATTAAGTCCCGCATCGGGCTTCCCACAGCAGGCTCCCACCTGCTTCTCCCTCTGCCTCTTTCTCTCTGTGTCTTTCATGAATAAATAAATAAAATCTTTTAAAAAATCATAGCCAAGGTTATTACAAAAAAAGTCTATTGATAGAGAATTCTTTCAGGAAGATGGGTATTATAAGTTAGTGTGTTTGGGCAAACACACCCCTCCTCTTACTGTGGATGGTTATCACAAGGTCCATATAATATAATAGAGGAATTGATATATTTTGAACCTATAATAGGTGAGCTTAAAGATCTCCTCCCTGAGTGTATAAAGTGAAACAAAGGGAACCTGATTAGAATGAGTCATCATGGAATATCCCAGAAATGGATGGAGCTGACCTAAGATCCAGCCTATGATCATCTATATCAGAATCACCTACAACTGTGGTAATCAAGTCTTTGCCAGTCTGTTAGTTTTTGTTCACAACACCCTAAAACACTTTTTAGTATAAGTTTGTGTAGTTGAAACAAATATAATTTCTAATATATTTTAAGTATAAACATTCTAAAATAAAATGGCCACCTCAAATTTTAAATATATCTAAAACAATATAAATGCCAAAATGGCTAGTTACCATCACACATCATAGGTTAAAAACAAAAACAAAGCCTGAACAATGCTTTCTTTAGCATTTGAAGATTCTGCATCTTTCCCTTCCTTCTAATTCCTACACAGAATTTCTATTGTAACCTTTTAGTTCCTATTTAAAATCTTTTTTTTTTTTTAAGATTTTATTTATTTGAGAGAGACAGGAAGAGAGAGAGAGCATGAGCAGAGTGAGGAGCAGAGGGAGAAGTAGAGGGAGAAGCAGGCTCTGTGCTGAGGAGGGAGCTCAACTTGGGGCTCGATCCCAGGACTTGGGGATCATGACCTGAGCCAAAGGTAGAAGTCCAATCAACTGAGCCACCCAAGTGCCCCCCTATTCAAAATCTTTTATTAATTACCATGTCATATTTCTTTGTAACAAAAGTATTAGTACAAATTGAGTTTGTAAATTTTTATCTTGTTTTCTGTGACAATTCTCTAGGTGTTAAAATTGTTCTTCTGACTTGATTAATTATAACTCCTATTAATATACAATAATATAATGCAATATTTGATATAAAATCACTAAACAGGGGGATCCCTGGGTGGCTCAGCGGTTTGGGGCCTGCCTTCAGCCCAGTGTGTGAGTCCCAGGACTGGAGTCCTGGGATCAAGTCCCTCATCGGGCTCCCTGCATGGAGCCTGCTTCTCCCTCTGCCTGTGACTCTGCCTCTCTCTCTGTGTGTGTGTCTCTCATGAATAAATAAATAAATCTTTTAAAAAAATCACTAAACATAAAAAGCAATTTTTAATAGAAATGTATCTTTCTTAATGAGATTAATGGGGCTTTCTTTTTTCAATTAGTTCATGATTCATTGACTAATATGACTCATTGCTGGAACAAAATAGGGTTTTATATTCCTTGTTTTTTTAAATAAATGTAAATGCTAAAAAATCTTATCACATTTTATTTATTTTTTTTTAATTTTTATTTATTTATGATAGTCACACAGAGAGAGAGAGAGAGAGAGGCAGAGACACAGGCAGGGGGAGGAGCAGGCTCCATGCACCGGGAGCCCAACGTGGGATTCGATCCCGTGTGTCCAAGATCGCACCCTGGGCCAAAGGCAGGCGCCAAACCGCTGCGCCACCCAGGGATCCCTTATCACATTTTAAAAGTAGATAATAACAGAAGGAATTTGCTGCTATTGCAATGCTGAATAAGTTTTGAATTCCTTTTAAGTTATATTTCAAAAATCATTAAACTGATGTTGAATGACCTATCAACTGGACTAGCTTCTCCTTTAGTCTGGTACAAGCATTGAATTAGAAAATCTTCTAATTTACAAAGGAATTTGTCACTCAGCCACTAGAGTCACTCACTTCCTCTGTTTCTGGAAAATCTACTAAAAAGATGTTACCAAGGCTCATTAATAACCATTCATTATACTTGCTACTCTTTCACTTAAAGGCATTAAATTTAATCTTTTGGAATTGCAGTTAGGTAAGTAGTATCAATCTTAATTTCATTCCACTTTAGCCATTTCTTTTTTTTTTTTTCAGTAAAGTGTTCTTAATCAATACATGCTTTAAATATATTTTTGTTAAAACTTGAAGCTGCAGATATATCATGTTCCAGTTATGGAAAATATCTACAAAATAACCTAAAGACCTAATCCTCTTTGTCAAACCAATCAGCCTTTTTTACGTTCAGAAAAAGCCTGCCTTCATGTTTTAATCCGAATTAAAATGTTAATTCATATTTCAAACACATTATAAAAACCACTGAAAAATGTCTTCAGGAAAGTACCACTTATGATTACTCAAAAAGATTAAATTAACACAATTATAATTTAATTAATATACAAATTTTATAACATGTTCTTAAATCATGATAGACAAGATAAATCAATTTGCCGTTTCTCATTACTTGATTTGCAAAAATGTAGTATTATGTGTTATTCCATTTTTAAGCTATTGTGGGGCATGTGGTATTGTAAAAGGCATAGTATTCCTCTGGTAAATCTATTTGTATTAAAATTTCATGAAAGCAACTATGGACAAGTATTGACCAAAACTGGTATGAAGCCAGCCTTTCACAGAAGAGAACTTCTGTTCCTGACAAATTTCAGGACACCCCTAGTAAAGCTGGTGAAATAATTGTTTTTAAAGTTGAAGAATGAGACATTCCAATAGTTAGTTCACAGAGTAATCAAAGCTCATGAAAAAATAATGAAGACATCAGGTTCCTGACTAAAGGAGATAATGATGCAGTTGATGATAGAGGGGCTTCTACAACCAAGGCTACAGCTAGCTTGGAAAGAAAGATGTGGGAGGGAAGAGCTACAGGGTTTTTACCCTGTGTTGCTGTGGTCACTAATAATGAATGACTAACCATAATTCAAGTACGCCCTTTTGGCTTTAATGAGTGCCTCTGTGAATCCTAAAATGAGAAGCAGCTCCCAGAACCAGATTGAAATTAATTCTGTTGAAAAAGATGAAAACAAAATATTTTAAATATTCTATAAAAGGAAACAATGCAGAGAAGTTTTCATCTTGTTCAAATAAATGATTCATTAGTTAAAAAAAAAAAAAGATCCTTTCCTTTTCCATCATTCCTTCACAGTTTTTTTTTTTTTTAAGATTTTATTTATTTATTCATAGAGACACAGACAGAGAGAGGCAGGGACACAGGCAGAGGGAGAAGCAGGCTCCATGCAGGGAGCCCGACGTGGGACTCGATCCAGGGTATCCAGGATCACGCCCTGGGCTGCAGGCGGCGCCAAACCGCTGTGCCACCTGGGCTGCCCCCTTCACAGCTTTTCTTAATTGTAATTCTACTATGTAAAAGAGCTTTCTCTTCTCCCTGTGAATTGATTTATTTAATTCTATCATATAGAATCATCAATTCTTATTTTATTCTACGACTTATAATCTATGTTCATCTTTATTTTGGTGCTTACATTGTCCCAGGTTTGGCTATTGGGGGCTCCCATCAGGTTCCTTTGGACATGCCCCTACCTTTGTAAGGGCTTGCTTGCTTTCTGTAAGGACTCATGTTCTGGACTTATCCTTCCCTCTCCAGCCTTGAGTCAGGGAACCCTCTTAGTTTAGAAATCCACATTCTTTAGATCTGGCAGATTTTCTTGAATTTTTTATTTGATGATTTCTTTTGCTCTATTTTTTCTGCTTTCACTTTCTTAAATTCTTATTAGTCAGACGTTTAAAATGATGCTCTAGGAGGGCAGGGGGATGGGGTAACTGGGTGAGGGACACTAAGGAAGGCATGTAATGGGATGAGTATTGGGAGTTATACTATATGTTGGCAAATTGAATTTAAATAAAAAAAATTTTAAATAAAAATCAAAAACATAAAATGATCCTCTATTTTTTTCTGCTTTATTATATAAATCACAAAACTGTGCAAAAGTAAGACAGTATAGCAACCCCCACATGCTCATCACCCAGTTCCAATTAATACTTTACCTTTTTAAAAAAGCATATTATAAAGCAAAAGCAAATCCCAGATACATTATGCCACTTCACCCATCAATACTTCACTATGTATCTCAAGTAGATAAGAACTTTTTTTTTAAGTTTTATTTATTTTATTTTTTTAGTGATCTCTATATTAATATGGGGCTCCAACTCAGGATGAGAAGATCGAGAGTCAGGTGCTCTTCCACCTGAGCCAGCCAGGCACTCCAAAAAGGACTTTTTTTTTTTTTTACATAACTATACACACCATTATTACATTAGTAATGTTATCAATAATTCTTAATATCATGTCATTCTAAGTCCATGTTCATATTTCTCTGTTAATTTTTTAAATATTTTATTACAACTGGCTTGAAGTTCAAAGCAAGATTCCACATCGTATTTGGTTAGTGGGTCTCTTAATTTATATTTCCTCTGGGATCCCTGGGTGGCGCAGCGGTTTGGCGCCTGCCTTTGGCCCAGGGCGCTGATCCTGGAGACCCGGGATCGAATCCCACGTCGGGCTCCCGGTGCATGGAGCCTGCTTCTCCCTCTGCCTGTGTCTCTGCCTCTCTCTCTCTCTGTGACTATCATAAATAAATAAAAATTTAAAAAAAATTTATATTTCCTCCACCACCACCCCCTATGTCTCTATTTATGTCATTTAGTTGTTGAGGATTCTAGGACCCATGTGTGACTCTCCAATTTTCTTGTGTCTCTCCAATTTTTCTTTGTCTCTTTTTCCCATAATTTTTTTCTCATTTATTTTTATTTAGATATAATTAACATATAATGTCACATGTTTCACATGTATAACACAAAGTGATCACAAAATGATCACTGCAATAAATCTAATTAACACCCATCACCATGCATTGCTACACACTTCTTTCTTGTGATGAAAATTTTTTTAATTTTATTTATTTATTCATGAGAGACACATATGAGGGGCAGAAACATGGGCAGAGGGAGAAGAAGGCTCCCTATGGGGAGCCCAATGAGGGGACTTGATCCCAGGACCCCGGGATCACGACTTGAGCCACCAGGCATCCCATTGTGATGAAAATTTTTAAGATATACTCTTTTAGCAAATTTCAAGTGTATAACACAGTATTACTAACTGTAATTCTTTGATTATTTTAGTGTACTTGCTGGGAGGTTTCCTCAACTTATCTTCCAATCGTTCTACTGAATATATTTTTGATAAAGAAATTTAAAATTCATGTTTTCTCAATCTTTGCTTATCACAGCAATGATGTGTTCTTTTTTTCATGATACACTAGCTTATCTCTTCAAAAGTATTGTCTATTTGTTTAATTATTTTCCTGCCCTCTACATTGTCCCTATTTCATCTGTGGTTTTTTTCCCCCCTGTTTATTTGCTTTTGTGTTTGTCTTTTTTGTTAGAAGCTTTCCTTCAGGGACACCTGGGTGGCTGAGCGGTTGAGTGTCTGCCTTTGGCTCAGGCCGTGGTCCAGGAGACCCGGGATGGAGTCCTATGTTGGGTTCCCTGCATGGAGCCTGCTTCTCTCTCTGCCTCTCTGCCTCTCTCTCTCTCTCTCTCTCTCTCTCTCTCTCTCTGGGTCTCATAAATGAATAAATAAAATCATAAAAAGAAGAAGAAGAAGAAGAAGAAGAAGAAGAAGAAGAAGAAGAAGAAGAAGAAGAAGAAGAAGAAGAAGAAGAAGAAGAAAGAAGAAGAAGAAGCTTTCCTTCAGTGTCTAGATACCCTTGACTATCTGTCCTCAGTATTTAGGAATAAGAGTCTCAGAAGCTGATTACGCACAGGGCTGGTGGATTTACGTGCTCACTGCAGGGTGAGTGCGCAGAAATTTAGCCTTTTATGTTGTGGGGATCCTCTAGTGTCAGATGCTCTTGGACTTTTCATTTGAACTACTGAATTTCCCCAGAGTGGAGCTCTCTAATTTCCCATCTGGTATGTGTAAGTTCAGCTGCCAGTGTTGAGATAATTTACTGTATATTATGCAGTCTCTACCTTGGGCTCTTGTTTTCAGCACATGCCTCATCGCATCTCAGCTGGGTCTGGCATCCCTGAGACCAAAGCCTCTGTGAGAAAATCTCTCCATCAGGTGAACCTCCTACCTTCTGCTGGAAGGTGGGAGGGAGCAAGATGCTGTCAGCTGGCTTTTGGGCTGGGGAGGCCATCTGGAGGTCTAATTCCTCTTCTACACATTTTCAACTAATCTCCATGGTTTTTCAGGCCCTCCTTCCCCCTGTGCTTAAAGGCCTACTATCTTCTACCACTGAAATTTTCAGAGGTTCAGTGGAATGAATCTGCTTGTTCCTAATTGGCTAATTGTTCCTAATTGGCTTTCTTCCTTGCAATCACTTAGATTCTCTGTTTTCTAGTTTTCAAACAGTTATATATTTGTTGATTTCTATGGGCTCTTATATAGAGAGTATATATATATATGTGTGTATGTGTATATATGTGTATGTGTGTATGTGTACTTTTAGATATTTGCTTTTTTTATTCCTTTACAACCCATTTAGTGAGATTTCAGAAGGAAGTGAAGGCAAACGTGTATGCTGAATCTGTTGTTTTATTAGAAATCCCTCATATTGCTTAACTTATTCTTTTAATTGAAATATAATTGACATACCATTTTATATTAGTTTAAGGTATACAACATATTGATCTGACAATTCCTTGCTTGCTCATTGCTCACTATAAGTATAGTCACCATCTATCACTATGCAACATTATTACAGTATTATTGACTATATTCCCTATGCTGTACTTTTCATCCTTGTGACTTATTTATTTTAACACTGGAAATTTGTGCCTTTTAATCCCACTTATTTATTTCACTCATCCCCTCACCCACCTCCCCTCTGGCAACCACCAATTTATTCCTGTATTTAAGAGTCTGTTTTTGGGATGCCTGGGTGGCTCAGCGGTTGAGCATCTGCCTGCGGCTCAGGTCATGATCCCACAGTCTTGGGATCAAGTCCCACATCAGGCTCCCTGCATGGAGCCTGCTTCTCCCTCTGCCTCTGTCTATGCCTCTCTCTCTCTCTCTCTCTCTCTGTGTCTCATAAATAAATAAAAATCTTTTTTAAAAAAGTCTGTTTTTTTGTTTGTTCATTTGTTTTGTTTTTTAGATATAAGTGGAATCATATGGTAATTGTCTTTCTCTGTCTGATTTATTTCACTTAGTATCATACCCTCTAGGTCCAAACAACTTGGCCTAGTCTTGGTTCAGTTAATTAGCCAGTGATTATACACTCTTGGCAAGATCAGGCTCTGGTATATTAAGAAAAGTTTGTTAAAGTCCCTAAGGCCATTCTCTATAATGATGTGGTCAGTTACAACTGTGAAACAGGTGATTTGTTCAACACATTTCTCATTGTTATTAGGGTAGTTCAACTGTTTGATATTTATTTCATCTCCTTTACAAGGGCCATGCCTAACTGTACAGGAAACTTGGTAGATGGTACTGCAGTATTTCCCATGGTTTTAGGGAAAAACACTTCTTTTAACAATGGCTCCTAGCATCACAAAACTTTTTGAAAGGATTCATTCATTCATTGAGGTCATAATATGTACCAGATACTGTTTTAGATACTGAGAAAATCATGTTGACCCCCTCAAAGAAGGACATGGTCATCATCTTCATGAAGCTTATATTCTTATGGCAGAGACAAGTTAACCAAATAGTCACAGATAAATATGAAGTTAAAACTGGGATGAATTCTACACAGGAGAGGTACATAGTGCTATGAAATTGTAGAATGAGAAATTTGATCTAGTTGCTGTCGGCTGTGAAAGGAGAAGGGGAGGTCAGGAAAGCCTTCCTGGTGAAAGTAAATTGAGCTAAGAATCAAACAACGGATTTTTTTTTTTATCAGTCAGGGTTCAGATAAGAAAAAAAGCCCACCACACCAGGCAGCTCACTAGAGGAGATTTAGTTTAGGAGATGGGTTGTGAATCACTAGGGCATGAAGAGCAAACAGGAGAGTGAAATAACTCAGAGACTGGTAGCAGCAAAAAGCTGCAGGTGCTTCAGGGTTTGGGGTGACATTAGAACCAGGGCTAGTGGTGAGAGCTGCCAACACAGAGGAAGGGGCTGTCTGCAGATGCTAGAACTACAGAAGCTAAAAGGAGCTTCACAAACTGGGGAGGGAGGGATTACCTGGCTTTTTTTTTTTTTTTCTTAAGATTTATTTATTTATTTATGATAGACAGAGAGAGAGAGGCAGAGACACTGGAGGAGGGAGAAGCAGGCTCCATACAGGAGCCTGACATGGGACTCGATCCCGAGACTCCAGGATCAGGCCCTGGGCTGCAGGCGGCGCTAAACCGCTGCACCACCGGGGCTGTCCAGATTACCTGGCTTTTTACCTTCCTCTGCCCTCTAATTTTCTGCCAATGTTTTCCACTGAGCAAATATGGCTAGAAACCAATTGGAAAGGAAGCTTGGAAAATGGAGTGGGCAAGTGTCAGTCCCCTACCAAACAAAGCCAAAGAGAGGGAGGAAGTAGATCTAGGCAAATAACTGGGTTAACCCAGCGGGGAGGGGGGTGGGGCAAAAGGTGGCATAGGATAGCACTCTAGGCAGAAGGGCTACAGGTAAGGACTCAATGGCTGGAGGGGACAGTACGCAATTGAAAAACATGACAGGATTAAGTTGAGAGAAAGTAGAGCCAGATCTGGCAGGTACAGCAGGCCATCTTAAATTGTGGGCTTTAGTTGTTGTTTTTTTTTTGTTTTTTTTTTGTTTTTTTTTTTTTGAGAGAATGAGCAGGGAGAGGGGCAGAGGGAGAGGGAGAGGGAGAAACAGACTCCCTGCTAAGTGAGGGCCCATGTGGTGCTCCATCCTAGGACCCCAGGATCATGACCTGTGCTGAAGGCAGCTGTTTAACCAACTGAGCCACTCAGATGCCCCAAATTGTGGATTTCAGTGGAAACGCAATGACATGCCAGTAGTGTTTTAAGCAAAGAGTCATTGTGACTGACAACTATACTTTAAATGAAAAAAATGACTATCATATTCTGCAGAATTGAATCGATATACCATCAGCGGTGAAAATGTCATGAACACTAAGGACTAGTAAGATAAAACAAAATTTCAGTGAGCCCATTAATCACCACAGTAGGAAATTAGATCAAGTTGGCATATAGATAGAGAGTTGGGACCACAGAACATGATTCTCCATATCTAACTGAAGGCCTCTGCAACAGTAGCTGTAGCACTTGCAGTATCTACTATGAGCTATGGAAGGGGCTCAAGGAAAAGAGAAGATAAATAATGATCCTCTGAGTTAGGTATCCTTATCCTTAAGTTACAGATGAGCAATCAGAGGCTCAGGAGGGGTGTTCTGGGTCACCAGGTAGGAAGTGGTGGAGTTGGGGTAAGAACTCAAGTCTTCCTGATTCAAAGTCTAACTTTTGCCTGTAAAACTTTCAGTTTCTTAGGCACGCCATCGGTAGCTCTGAGGAACCACCCTTAATGCCATCCAGGTTGAGATGATAAAATAGTGCTTCCTACACTGAAGCACAGTGCTTTCCCTATACTATTTCCCTGGGGCAGGCATGGTGGGAGATAGCAAACAGAAGCAGGACACCCAAGTGGTCACCATTTCCTTATTTAAAATGGGACAACCATGAAACTGATGGGGGAAAAACATTCTAAGGACCCAATGACTCAATTCTGATAGAAGGCTGCTAATCAGCCTCTCTGAAAATGTGGCAGCAGAGATGAATCTAAGGCAAGGAACAGCCAACAGGGGTGACTCCATTCTGGACAAGAGCACTAAAATGAAAGATGAACACCATATTATGTAGGCCTGGACAAACAGCCACAAAGCCAAGTAGCTTTGGAGAATTTATGCCTCAAGAAGGCTCCTTATCTTTTTTAAAAAAGATTTATTATTATTATTATTATTATTATTATTATTATTATTATTATTGAGAGAGGGTGCACAAGCAGGGGGAAGGATAGGGGAGAGGGAAAGGGGAAGCAGACTCCCCACTGAGTGCAGAGCCTGACTATGTGGGGCTGGGGCTCCATCCCTTGACCTTGAGACCATGACCCCAAGACCATGACCCAAGCTGAAACCAAGAGTCAGATGCTTAACCCACTAGGCCACCAGGTGTCCCAAGGCCTCTCTGTCTTTGAGTGAGGTTCTTGACAATCTGACTAGATGCTAGATGGTTGGAGACCAGAGTGAGACAGGGCAGGGGAAGCCTTTACCAGGGCAAGGGAATAGAGTATTCACATGCAGGGTTGAGGAGCAGAGAGAGCGATGGCTGAGTCTGGAGGAAGTGTTGGATTTGATGTCTGAGCTGACAGAGGTGACCAAAGTTGCTCCCCAGTGCCTCCAGCGTTGGAGGCTTGTTTTGTGGGATAGCAGGTAGACTAACTTGATTTATAGGGCAAGGGTTTGGCTGGACATTTCTAAATATCTAAGCCTGTGCTTTTCAAACTTTTTAAAGCTGTGAAACATTTTCTCCAAAAGAAATCTTAAGTGGAAGTGTAAATATCCAAAACCAAATAAAGTGGAATCACTCTGGTGGAAGCTGGCGGTCCTGCTAGATTAGAACTGCTTCTCCACCTGCTGCCAGGCCCCCTGATGGTCCTACACCCTGATGTTGAAGCAAAGAGGATTCATAAATGCAGTCATCATCTTCTCTAGTGAGATGTTAGATGAACCCAATTCTTAAGTATGCAAATTGCCTAGACTGTCTCAGGCCTCTGCTGGGTGGAATCCCAAAGGGAAAGCTGAATTAGCACACCAGTAATCCTTTTCAGCCTGCTCTCTCGGCAGCCCCCTGGGCCCCTGTAATTTAGCTGGTTAAACCTCTTCCTCAGGGCCAAGCAGCTACTCTTGAGCCAAGTGGACTTAATGCATGAACCAATTCAGAGTTCACTATCCAAACATGAAAGACAAAAACCTGCCAGCATCTTCTGCTCATCCACATGAGGTTCCTAAGAGCAGAACTCAGGCCCTCCTTCCTTCCTGCCACAAATACACAGAGTAGAGGCCAGCCCCAGGGAACTTCAAACAGAGCGGCCCTGCAGCCCTCTCCCTGCACGTTACACCTAAACAGGCCAAAGCAAATGCAACTTCTTTACCAGTTTCATAAAGTAATTGCCTGGGAACCATCCTTTTTCAGACCTAATTATAAAGTCAGTTTTAAATTACAAAACAAGATGGTATGAAAGCCAGTGTTCAACAAGCAGAACAAACAAACACGCAGATAAAATGCAGTGGGCTTTTAGCAGAGGGCTGCTGCCAATGACAGCAGGAATGGCTCTCTTTCACCAAGTCTGGGGAGCCCTGGGAAACTTCATCCCTTGCCAGGAGACAGTTCTCAAAGCCTCCCTTTACAAAGCACTCCCATTATAAATAAATAAACTACATTTCCCAGAAATCTCTTTGCTCAGGCTTGGGGCTATATTTCCAACCATTCTGTAACTGTCACACAAAAAAATTAGAAATGTTTAAACGTGACAATCTTTTGACATAGAGATGACTCAGCTCATTTCAGATCTCATTTTATCACCAGTTCCCTTGGACATGTTTTTAAAGATAAAAATACCAAACTATTAGACTATGTCAGGGTCAGCAGCACTTAGTAGAGCAACAGTCCGGGGCTTTTTACGTTCACTGTACACATTACACTTTATTCAAACATTAGCATGCACCAGAATATCCTGAAGGGCTCATTAAACCACAGGTTGCTGGGCCCCACTCCCTGATGCAGTGGGTCCACAGGAGGTCCCAAGAGTGGGAATCTAACAGGTTCCCAAGTGATGCCAGTGCTCCTAGTCCCCAATCACATTTTAAGAACCACTGAGTTAGATGATCTACATGGCCTATGTCAAAACTTTGAGGGAAGCAGACACACCATAACTGATTTCTACTTACTCTGATTTCTACACATTTTGAAACTAGCAGTATCTGTGGAAATGGAGACCCTAGGCTTCCCTAGCAACTTTGGGAAGGGTAAAAAGCAATAACTAGCCCAGGAAGATCCAGAAACTGACACTGTCTGGCTCAACGCTTTTCATTTTCCCAGTAAGGAAAATCAGACTTAGAAAATCTGTTTGTGCAAAGTCTCCCGGCAAGTCTGGTTGTGCTGGGACAAAGAACCTGATGTCATGCATGGCTCCCTCTCCAGTGCTCTTGCCAGCGCTGGAGTAAAAGGAGACGAGAGGACAGGTAAGGAACCAAGAAGCTAATGGTATGATTCTGATTTATACTGACTTCTCCACTGGCCCCTACCATGTTGTTGTCTCTGCCCTAGCAGAGGTACGATTCCTCTGCTCAGATCCCCAACCCAGGAATTCCTACCTTCCCTTCCTTTGTTGTTTAGCTCCTTCATAGACTAAGGTAGGCAAAATTAGGTGGCCAAATAACCATAACAGCCTTTAACTACAATATTTAGGGGGGGGGGGGTGTGAATTAATGAATGTAGAGTCATTTATTTACTTTCCTATCTACCTTGTCTCTGCAACAGCAAGCAGTGATAGAATCTTTGGAAACACCAACCAGATCCTATGCATCAATCTGCTACTGATATTTTAAAGAAATTACTGCTTAAGAAAAATTGTTCAGGTGCACCAATCACTCCCACCAGCCACCAGGGGTCACATAATTAGAAGTTTTCACTAGGACCTTTCTAATTCACCCTCTTCCTCCCCAGTCCTTGGCTCCAATGCATAATTCAGCAGCTAGAATCACTTGAAGAAGAAAATAAAACACAGAACTAGTTTTTTGCTTGTTTTTCTTTTCTTTCTTTCTTTTTTTTTATTTTTATTTTTTTATCCCAGAGACATGAAACCATTTAGGAGTTTAGGCCAGGGTTCACAACAATCCGCTATCTGAAAACTTAGATATTCAGATAAACTGTTATTTTGGTCAAGATAAACACCACTCAGTTAAGCGTTGTGTTTGTCCTTGAATTGAAGTATGATCACATTTTATTGTCTTAGCCTTGAGCGTGGTTATCAATGCCAGTAACTGAGAGGCTTCATTTGAAGGATGACCATGCTGTCCAGCTTGCAGCTGCCTTTATTCAGTGAACAGGGACTGCTTTTGAAAGCACATGGGCTTAGACAAGGTTGCACCAGCAAAAAACTTCCCAACACTTCTTAAAGGTACCAGCTAAGAGACTCTGGTCAGTCTGCCTGGACTGGGGTTGCAACCACAGCTGTGAAGCGCTGAGCCTTTTGCAGCTCATTACCAGGCAGTGCAGCTGTTATATTGGCCAGAGAAAGTGCTGGCAGCCCCAAGAAAAACAGACTAATTCACTTACAGGAACTTTCCTGAAAGAGCCTTTTAAAAAGCATTTAAGGCAGATCAGGTGCACTTATTTTCTTCTTAAATCTCATTGCTTTGTCAGATATTCTCAGTTATGGTGTTAATGCTCCTATGTGCAACATGAACTTTTCTTTGTTGCATTATAGATTATAATAAAAACACATAAAACATATTCATGATAATTAATGGTTTCTACATAGATTCCTTTAGATGTATAACATTTAATACCTGTGCTACAGAACTTTGGATACATATTTGGGTATGTATATTTCTATTTCGGTCACCTGGAGTTTTGTTAAAGATTTTGTAAGCTACGCATGCTTTTTTTTTTTACTATAGCCATTAATACACATTGCTTAGATATAAACAGTAATGATTGATCAGTAATTGAGAGCAGCAGTAACTGGTTCAGTTCAGCATGTCATGCTGTTAAAAGACTGCAGCTGAAAACTGCTTCCATTATAAAAAGGAGCTGGGACCATTGGGATCCAGAGGGAAAAGAAATTGCTTAAATGTGAAACTTCATAATGTGAGAGGCAGGAGGTTGGACTCAAGTCATCTCCAGGTGAAAACTGCCAATAACCTAAATAATTCTAGGAAATACTCTATGCTCCTTCCCCAGACTTTGAAAGTACTCAGTTCATAAACACGACAATCCTAACAAAAAGACCTCCCCATGCCAGTAAATAAAGATGGGTGCCAGAGCTATCCTTAAAGGTAAATATTGGGAATAGGCAGCTGTTTGCATAATGTGATTTTAAGTATGACAAACACGCACCCCACCCAAAAAATAACTATGCTACAGACCAACCCAGGTCATGGATGCCTGCAATTCTGCCATTAAGGAATATTTCCATCCCAGTCAAAACTTAAGAGTCAGACTTGACTCCTCTCGTTCTCTGACCCCATCCAATCAATCACAAATTCCTCCTACATAGCTCTGACTCTGCCCCTTTATCTTCGTTCTCTCTGATGGTGTGATAGCTTGGGTCACTCCTGCCAAGGTGACTGCATTGCCTTCTGACCTGTCTAGGGCCTTCATTCTATTCTCCACACTGCAACTAATGGGATCTTTTAAGATGCAAATCTGATTATGACAATTCCCATCTTAAAAGCATTACCTGGCTCCTTGTAGCCCTCAGGATGAAGTCCAGGTTCCATTACAGGCTTTCCAAGGCCCCTATGCTCTGGCCATTACGGACTGCCCCAGCCTCATCTCCTGCCACCACCTCCCATCAGCACACTCACCCTTTCTTCGTCACTCCTCTTTGCCTCCAGGGCTTTGGACACATCATCCCCTTTGCTTAGAACACTCCTCACTTTCTACTCTTCTTCTCAAAGATGACATAACCCTAAATTCATCCCTATTTTATTTTATTTTTTTCAGATTTTATGTATTTATTTGAGAGAGAGCATGAGTGGTGGTGAGGGGCAGGGAGCCACCAGTCGCCCCTAATTTATCCTTATTTTAGCCCTTTCTTACTATGTAAGATTCTTCTGTTTGTCTGATTTATTTTCCCAATTAGAATTCCATGAATTTTCCCAATTAGAATTCCATGAATGCCAGAACTGTCACTACTGTGCTTCCAGGACTCGGCACAATGTTTGTCACATAATAGTCACTCAATAAATATTTGCTGAATAGATAAACAACTGAATTCTATTAAGGTCTTGTGTTCTATCAACATACTAATTGGGGGAATTTATACTTTTGTGTGATTTTCCTTACTACAGCTCTTTGAAGATATGTTTGAGAGGGTTAGTGAAATAAAGGCAGAACTGGCTCTGAAAAACCAGGGGACAGTAAAAAGACAACGACTAGCCATGCCATCGGCAAGGAAAGACTATTGGAGAAGTTAAGAGGTCCCTTCATGGGTATAAAGAAAATAACAAACGAAACTTGAGTTTTGCCCTTGATTTCATCCCTGAGGCCACCACTACTGAAAGGTTGGTTCCAAGGGTGTGTTCAACATCAAGATACCTGCATTTGGCCCAGTGGCTTCACCCGGGGCTGGCAGGATGGCTGTGCCCAATTGCCAGACCTATACCATGAAGAAGCTGTAAGGGCAAGGTGCAGAGGACTGACAGATTTGTTTCATCTTGGCCAATTTCACTGAACTTCTCTAGAGAGAGATGGCTACCTTTTGCTTACCATAAACTTTCAAAGAAGTATTCAAATTTCACCAACCCATACTTCATATATTTCCATGCCCAACCACACTCTTTTATCTCTGATCAGTGTAAAAAAGGATAATATGTAACATTAGTTGTTTTATATTCTTACTGACCTCAGTAGAACACTCAGTGATGTTTCTGGGCAGGGGAAAAAATATCTCCTTCCCTTCACCCCAATATTAAGAGCAGTCTCCAAACCTCAGCATGAGTTCCCTGATTTTCTTCCTTCCAGATTCTTTCCTTAGTGAGTTAGTTCTGTATCATGGCTCTCACTTTTGGAGTTAGGTAGCATGCTAATAATTCCTAAATCTAAAACATCTACCCTGATCTTTTTTTTTTTTTTTTAAGATTTTATGTATTTATTCATGAGAGACAGAGAGGCAGAGACATAGGCAGAGGGAGAAGCAGGCTCCCTGCAGGGAGCCCAATGCAGGACTCGATCCTGGGACTCCAGGATCACGCCCTGGGCCGAAGGCAGGCACTAAACCACTGAGCCACCCAGGGATCCCCTACCCTGATTTTATAAGCAGACTTCAGGCCCACATTCTTCATTGTCTGTAGGACATTATTTGTTGAATATCCCACCAAGAGCTCCAACTTAATATGTCCATAATCTTGCCCCCTCAAAAAAAAATTTTTTTTTGACCCACAGCTGCAATGTTCTTATTTTCACCACTGGTATCACCATTCTCCCAGTCCCATGTCAAAATACTCCACTCCTCCCACTAATACATCAACTGCCTCCTCCTCAACGAGTCCCACTTTGACTAGTCCATTTAAAATTGCAACTCTAGGGCAGCCCGGGTGGCTCAGCGGTTTAGCGCCGCCTTCAGCCCAGGGCATGATCCTGGAGTCCTGGGATCGAATCCCACGTCGGGCTCCATGTGTGGAGCCTGCTTCTCCCTCTGCCTGTGTCTCTGCCTCTCTCTCTGTGTGTGTGTCTCTCATAAATAAATAAAATCTTTAAAAAAAAATAAAATTGCAACTCTAGTGGCACCTGGGTGACTCAATCAGTTGGGCATCTGCCTTTGGTTCAGGTCATGATCCTGGGGTCCTGGGATTGAGCCTAGAATCAGGCTCCCTGCTCAGCAAGGAGTTTGCTTCTCCTTCTGCCCCTCCTCCCTGCCCATGCTTTCTGTCTCAGATAAATAAAATCTTAAATAAAATAAAATTGCAAGGGCAGCCTGGGTGGCTCAGTGGTTTAGTGCCTGCCTTTGGCCCGGGCGGTGATCCTGGAGTCTCAGGATCGAGTCCCACGTCAGGCTCCCTGTGTGGAGCCTGCTTCTCCCTCTGCCTGTGTCTCTGCCTCTCTCTCTCTCTCTCTTTCATGTCTCTCATGAATAAATAAATAAAATCTTTAAAAATATATTAAAAAAATAAATAGATAGATAGATAATAAATAAAATTACAACTATTCAGTCCCAGCATTCTTGATTTCCCCCTTACCTGCTCCATTTACTTTATAGCACTTTTACTTTATAGCGCTTAGTCTCTCTGCCATACTACATAATTTACTTATCTATTTACTATTTATCAGTCTCTCCTCAATATTCACTAGAATGTAAGCATCACTGAAGATAGGAATTGTATGTTTTTATTCACTGATGTCAACCCAGTGCCTAGAACAGTACCTAACACACAGTAGTGCTCAATAAATAGTTGTTGAGGGTGCCTGGGTGGCCGAGAGGGTTGAACATCTCACTCTTGGTTTGCTCAGTTGTGACCTCAGTGTCATGGGATGACCTCAGCCCCACATTGGGCTCTGTATCAGCGAGGAGACTGCTTGAGATTCTCTTTCTCCCTCCGCCCTTCCCCCTGGCTTATGCTCTCTCTCTCCAATAAATAGTTTTTAAAAAAATAACAAATTAATAAATATCTGTTGAATTAATTAATCCACTCCACAAGTATATATAACAAAGAATATGTTATAAAATATCTCTTCTCTAACTAGAACTTCAGTTCCATGAAGTACAGGACTTTGTTTTCTTCATTGTTGTGTCTTCAAAATCTAGATAGTGCCAGGTTATCACAGGTATTCAATAAAAATCTATTGAATAGGGGCACCTGGTTGGCTCAGTCGGTTAAGCATGTGCCTTCATGATCTTGGGGTCCTGGGATAGAGCCTTGCATCGGGCTCCCTCCTCAGGATGGAGCCTGCTTCTCCTTGTCCCTCTGCCCCTCCCTCTTGTTCATGCTCTTTCTCTCTCTCTCTCAAATAAATAAATGAAATCTTTAAAAAATAAAAATCTGTTGAATAAGTGAATGAATGAGTAGGAACTCATTGAGTTCCAAGTACTAAGTTAAGTGCTTAGGGATTCAAAAATAATTTAAGCAACTAACTGTCATACCCTGCGAGGGAGATATGTGATAGAATAGGAACAAAACACCATGGAGGCGAGGAGTAACAGCACTGAAGTTAATTCTTCACACCTGGGTTTTGAAGACAACTGTTCATCTGTTCTATATGCCAGGAAAAGTTTTAGAAGGGATTAAAGTATATGGTATGGGGCAATGCTTCTTGAATGTTAACTTGCATATGAATCACTGAGGAAATCTTGCTAAAATACAGATTCCAGTTCAGTGGATCTGAGGTGAGCCCTAAAATTTTGTTTCTGACAAGGTCCCAGGTGATGCTGGGGCTGCTCATATTCAACTTCACATTTAGTAACAAGTGTACTCAATTCTACACTCATTCTCCCTTCTTTTTAGTAGACTCCAGTTTTGTTCGTGTGCTTTTTTTTTTTTAAGATTTTATTTATTTACTCATGAGAGGCACAGAGAGAGAGAAGCAGAGACACAGGCAGAGGGAGAAGCAGGCTCCATGCAAGGAGCCTGATGTGGGACTCGATCCCAGGACTCCAGGATGACTCCCGGGGCCAAAGGCAGGCACTAAACCACTGAGCCACCCAGGGATCCTCACGTTCATGTGCTTAATGGTCTCTCCCCTGGAACTCAGAGGAAGTGATGCTAGTGCCACCCCAGGGTTAGACCAGGATTGAGCCCAAAGCTTCTTTGGGTTGATTAGTGGATAAGTATAGGGATAGGAACTAAGGATTTATAGTCTATGTTTAGGGGAAAGGTTTTTCTTTCCCTTCTGCTTTCCTTAGATAAGGAAACATGTAGCTTGACCACTACAGACAGCCACACTACGTGAAGAGGATCATCTTAAGATAAAGCCAATGCCAAGAACACTGAGTGGAGAGAGGGAAAGAACTAGGGTTTTTAAGGACATTACTTAGCTGATGACTGCACTGAGCCTAGAAGTTACTCTGCTTGTGATCTGATGTAATAAATGTCCTTATCTTTGAAGTCAACTTGAGGTCAACACTTCTCTTATTTGCAGCGGAAATCACCCTAATGGTTACATTTGATCCTTTTTTTAAGGCAATAAGTATTTATTGAACACCTATTATATCCCAGACACCATCTTAAGGAAACAAGACAGATATAATCCCTATCCTTATAAAGTTTATAATCTAGAAGATAAATTAATTTGATAGAGTCTGAGTTGATGAGATTAAGAAAATTTAATTTTATATACTATTTATTTCCTTGGATGCAGATTACTTCTCCTCCCCTGGCTCTGCCTCTGAAATTGTTCTAATTAATCATCTATCACCCTGAAACAACTGCCCAATTCCTAAATTGGAGCTTTGTCTCCTCACACTTGAAGATTGCAACAATACCTTAATATCCTCCTCAGATGTGATATACTAATTAGTACCACACTGCTTTTTCTAAACTATCAAATCCACAGAGCACAAATCACTAGAGACACTCTTTGCTTATAGCAGATATTTTCAAGCTCATTTTATTAAAGCAAGAAATGATTTCTTCAAAGGCAAAAAGTTTCTTGCACAAAGTCTCAATGTATAAAATGAATAAACCAGCGTTATGCTGTGGAAGTAGGGAGGAATCGGGGGCAGCCATAATCTCCCCATCCCAACTACCCCACTACCCAGCAGATTCACCAGCCCAACACACCCAGCCCCCCTGAAGATTCATGAAATTCAAGTACTGCCTTCATTTCACATGGTTTCTCAAAAACTCATCTTGCGGTAGGGTAAAATTCCATTTGATAATAATCTATTTCTATTATCTATCCCTGTTCTTATTCACTTAGGTCAGTCTTCCCACACTTCAAACATACACACTCTCATTCTCAAACTTTGCTCAGGTTATTTCTTGCATCAGGAGCATTGTGTGTCCACCTCTGTATAAAACTGATCCACCCTCACAAGAAACCTAACAACACAGTACACATACTCCCAGCACCCACAGAGCAGACATTACCAATCAATCCCAATCCTGAGTCTGGTAGTGTCACAATCTTTTCCATGCATCACACTGGTCAACCCCTCGAAAACAGCAAAAAAGCAGCAAAGCAAAACAAAACCCATAAAAGGCCAACATGCACATGAGAAAATGCTCTGCATCACTTGCCATCAGGGAAATACAAATCAAAACCACAATGAGATCCCACCTCACACCAGTGAGAATGGGGCAAATTAACAAGGCAGGAAACCACAAATGTTGGAGAGGATGCGGAGAAAAGGGAACCCTCTTACACTGTTGGTGGGAATGTGACCTGGTGCAGCCACTCTGGAAAACTGTGTGGATGTTCCTCAAACAGTTAAAAATAGACCTGCCCTACGACCCAGCAATTGCACTGTTGGGGATTTACCCCAAAGATACAGATGCAGTGAAACGCCGGGACACCTGCACCCCGATGTTTCTAGCAGCAATGTCCACAATAGCCAAACTGTGGAAGGAGCCTCGGTGTCCATCAGAAGATGGATGGATAAAGAAGCTGTGGTCTATGTATACAATGGAATATTCCTCAGCCATTAGAAACGACAAATACCCACCATTTGCTTTACGTGGATGGAACTGGAGGGTATTATGCTGAGTGAAGTGAGTCAATCGGAGAAGGACAAACACTATATGGTCTCATTCATTTGGGGAATATAAATAATAGTGAAAGGGAATAGAGGGGAAGGGAGAAGAAATGGGTGGGAAATATCAGAAAGGGAGACAGAACGTAAAGACTGCTAACTCTGGGAAACGAACTAGGGGTGGTGGAAGGGGAGGAGGGCGGGGGTGGGGGTGAATGGGTGACGGGCACTGAGGGGGGGCACTTGACGGGATGAGCACTGGGTGTTATTCTGTATGTTGGTAAATTGAACACCAATAAAAAATAAATTTATTAAAAAAAACAAAAAAGTTAATTTTTAAAAATTGGGGGGAGGGGTAGCTAAGTGGCTCGGTCAGTTAAGCACCTGCCTTCTGCCTAGGTCACGTTTCCGGCATCCTGGGATGAGTCCTGCATTGGGTTCCCTGCTCAGCAAGGAGATTGCTTCTCTCTCTACCCTCCCCAGCTCGTGCTCCCTCTCTTTCTCTCTCAAATAAATAAATAATCTTTTTTTTAATTTATTTATTTATGATAGTCACCACAGAGAGTGAGAGAGGCAGAGACACAGGCAGAGGGAGAAGCAGGCTCCATGCACCGGGTCTCCAGGATCGCGCCCTGGGACAAAGGCAGGTGCTAAACCGCTGCGCCACCCAGGGATCCCTAAAGAATTTTTTTAATATTCTATTTATTTACTCATGAGAGACACAGAGAGAGAGAAAGAGAGAGGCAGAGGGAGAAGCAGGCTCCATGCAGGGAGCCCAACGTGGGACTCGATCCCAGGTCTCCAGGATCACACCCTGGGCCAAAGGCAGGCACTAAACCGCTGACCCACCAGGGCTGCCCTCTAAAGAATTTTTTAAAATTTTTAAAAAGAAATGTCTTTTTTTATCCCCTGTCACAAATAAACTTCTCATTCTACCATTCTATAGGCTCAGATTATCACTGAACTATAAAATAGTTTGATGTGTGTGGCTCCTGAGCAAGATTATAAATGGCTGGAGGGAAAGGACTATATTTTCTCTTTCTTTCCCTTGAATTCCTAGCTCAGTTATAGCCTCCTAATCAGTATTAAATGAGTACATACTTGGTGAATGAATAATAAAATGAATATTAATTTGTTTCTTCTAAAGCATTCTTATATGATCACCACAGAGAGTCAACACACAAGGCAGCTCTAGAGCTCAAAGAACTATATTAGGAATTTGGAAATGTGAGTTCCTCTGCCATGAGTACTACTAGGTAACTCTGAGCCATCCTGTCTTCTGGGCCTCAGGTTTTCTCATCTATAAGAATGGATCTGATTAACGTATTTCTGAGTAATGATATTAGGGATGCTCTTCAAGTTTGCTGGGAGAAGAAGCACTCAGTTACCAGGCTGTCATTTGGAAGTGAGGTCCACAATAGGTAAAGAATATTACACAATCCATAAAGAAGGATATTGGGCATTCTCCATGTACCTGGCTGTGTTGGGGGTCCCTGGACTTCCAAGCCAGGGCCATTCGCCATGCCTCATGGAGAACTGGAACAAGCTCTTGACATGGAGTGTGACTGACTATCCTTCTTTGTCTGAACTCCTCATCGGTTTATCCCAATCCAACAGACTCTGCCGAGGCTCATGGCAAACGCTGTCAAAGGCAGTTAATCTCCCACATATCCAGCTTACACATGATTGTCTTTGGCTTAGACACCAGTCCTAGTGTAATCAGCTGGGGCCAGGGTTTCAGGGTTGGTTTCACTCAGGGAATATTCTACCAACTTTATGTAGGAAAGAACTGGTTTGGGATACTCTTTTTACAGAGGGGGCTGCAGGTATGCCACAAACCTTGTGCTCTTCTGTCTCCTTTTCCAAAATGTTTTATGTTGTTTGACCAAATACTGCCAACCCTCATAAGAAGCATTAAGAAATATGCATTCTGAATAAAAGGTTAGCAGAATGAAACTTAGCAGTAACTTGATCTCTCTGCTCAGTAGACAAGTATATAGAAGTAGATCTAGAGAAGAGGGAAACTACAAAATGTATAAACTCGACTCCTTCTTCTGGAATCAAAAAACCTCAAATGTAATATAGTATTCTGTCAGTATTCGAAAAATTACTTTTTAAAGGGGACACAGAGTATGAAAGTGTTTCATAAACTTCTAAAGCATGGCTAATTCAAACATAGCCAGAAATGTATGCTAATTACAAATAGATGGAACAGGGATCCCTGGGTGGCGCAGCGGTTTGGCGCCTGCCTTTGGCCCAGGGCGCGATCCTGGAGACCCGGGATCGAATCCCACGTCGGGCTCCCGGTGCATGGAGCCTGCTTCTCCCTCTGCCTGTGTCTCGCCTCTCTCTCTCTCTCTCTCTGTGACTATCATAAATAAATAAAAATTAAAAAAAAAAAAAAAAAAAAAAAAAAAAACAAATAGATGGAACATTTTTCTCTCCACCTCATTGTCCTTGAGGGGTATAGTCTGGTGATGAAAAGTTTGGACTCTGTGAGAGAGAAACCTAGAGTAGAACCCTCGGCTTCACCATTTTATCACCATGGGACTTTAGGAAACGTTCTGAACTAAGTCTGTTTATTTGTAAAATGGGAATAATGATTCCCATATCATTGGATTATTGCAAGGATTGAGATAAAAAATAAACGAAGCCCCTATGCTTTTGTTATTTACTATACGCTTTTATTACCAACTATAACTGTTCTCAACTCTGAGCTTCCTCCCCCTTCCCATTCACGTTTTCAGTTAATCAATGGCTTTACAGAAATATGCTTATGGATTACATAAGTTTAAGAAAGAGCAAAGAGAAAGGGGAGAGAAAGAGAAAGGAGAGAGCACGTTGCTAGGAGGCCCTGCCAGGCCCTGGGCCTGCACATGGTGCCTGCCTCAGCCTCTCCTGCCTGCTCAGCAGGAGCAGTGGGGGTTCCCAGGCTGAAATTCCATTCCCAGGTAGCTCACAGGGCCGAGCTGGTGGCTGTGGGACATGGGGGCTGTGCCCACCTGCTCCCCCATGGCAGCCTCATTCCATGCTGGCTCCCTCGGGATGACCAAAGCTGCTGCGGCCTGGGAGGGAGGCAGCTGGGGAGGGCAGGGCAGCTTTATGTGCTCTGGGAGAGCGTCTCAGTTGTCTGAAATCCCCAGCTTTTCAAAGTAGGACTGATCCCTCATCGAAATGTGAAACTGCTGTGAGTCAAATAAATCATTAATAGGCAAGCTGGGAAAGCATGGGCAGTAAAGAGGACAAAGGGTCAACCCTAGGCCTTCTCAGGAGGATTGACTTCACATGTGCTCTCTACATCCTCATGCCATTCACCCTTCAGCTTGCAAGATGATTTTTGCTCTTCCGAGGAAGTGCCTGGGGCTGTGCCAGGAAAACTCTAGGAGCATTCCACCCAGTTGAGCACTCCCTGCTTCTTGAAACTCTATTCTCTTGGCTTCCACGACGAGGTCATCATCTCCTGGGCTTTCTCCTCCTTCTCCAGCTCACCCTCCTTTGTCAGCCATTTCTCCTCTACTTGACCCCTACACTTACAGTTCCTTAGGGCCTGGTTGAGCCCTGTCCTCTTCCTGAGCCTTCCTGCTCCCTCAGTGACCTCATCCATTTTTGATTTGAGAAATCCATCTCTATCCTGGTGACTTCTAAATCTTTACTTACAGCTCAGACCTCTCTTTTGATCTCCACACCTGTAGCTCCTATACCCAGACATACGAACCTCTGGTCTTCTGTCACTTACTGGGTCCAAACATAACTCCTCCAAATGGCCCCTTCATCCAGTGTGCCTCTGTCAGCAAATCTCAGTCACATCCATATCTGGCCAGGGGTTCATGCATACCTGACATCCGGGGAGTCATCCTTGATACCCTCTTCCCACACCGCCCCCATCCAATTCATCACAAATCCCTCTCAATTCCTCCTTGAAAATATTTCTGCACCCTCCCGCTGTCACCATCCTGGTCCAAGCCTTCTCTTCTACTGACCTGTTACTAGTTAGTCTCCCTGAGCCCTTCATGTGGCAACCAGGGAACATTCAGAAACATAATAAATGGGATTGTGTCACTGTTCTACACGAAACACTTCAACCACTGCCTGTTGCACTTTACAGTAATCAATGTATCAGGTGCTGTGCAAAGAACCCTACATGCACTAACTCAGCTCACAACCCTGCACTTACCAGTGCCTGTTTCATAGATAAGGAAACTGAGGCCCTGAAGGCCTCAGTTGGTATTATTTACCTATTTTTCCAATTGCCATTTTCCCAAAATAGGCAACTGGAATAAGTCAGGATTTCAGTTAGGATTTGAATTCAGTTAGTCTAAAGCCAAAACCTAGGCTCTTTAGTTGCCACTATCCTGCCTTTCACTTCATCCTAACTCTCTCACACAGCTGAAAAGGCCCTGTGTGACCAGGACTCTACCTACCTCTCCAGCACCAACTCCTCCATCACCTGCTCTGCTCTTTGTGTTGCAGTCATCTTCTTTCATTCTTATTTTAGTCATTCTAATACCCCAAGCTCTTTCCTGCCTCAGGGCCTTTGCACATATAGGTCCCTCTGCCTGTAACATTTTTCCCTATATATGGCCTAACTCCTCCTCATCCTTTGGGACCCAGCTCTACTGTCACTTTCTCACCAAGGGAACTTTTCCTAATTCCTTATTAAATTGTTTTATTATACTATGCTTTCTTATTGCATCTTCTACTTTTATTTCATAATACTTACCAAAATATGTACACAATATATAATTGTATAATATATAAAATACATGCAACATATAACTGTTTAATATTTATCTCTCCTGTTAACATAATCTCCATGAGAATGGAGACTATGATAACTTTTTCATCCTGTATCTCCTGAGTAATAGATGCTTAATTGATATCGGTTAAACAAGCAAACTTATTTATCTTTATGGGATAAATAATTTATGCCCATCAATAAGAAAAACACTGGGATCCCTGGGTGGCGCAGCGGTTTAGCGCCTGCCTTTGGCCCAGGGCGTGATCCTGGAGACCCGGGATCGAATCCCACGTCAGGCTCCCGGTGCATGGAGCCTGCTTCTCCCTCTGCCTATGTCTCTGCCTCTCTCTCTCTCTCTCTCTGTGTGACTATCATAAATAAATGAAAAAAAAAAAAATAAGAAAAACACTACATTCCCCAGTAGATAAATAGGTAAATGATACCAACTGACAGCTAACAAAATTGGAATAAAACAAATAAACAGGATGATATTTGACCTTATTACATAATTAGATAAACTGAAACAGAAAAGAGGTAGGCTTTTTTCATCTATTTCAATAGCTAAAATGAAAAAAATAAATATAACTTCTTAATGCTGATGTTGAAATTACCCATTGATGTTTTGATGGTGAAAGTGTTCATTGAGGATGCCTGGGTGGCTCAGCAGTTGAGTGTCTGCCTTCAGCTCAGGAAGTGAACTCAGGATCTGGGATCAAGCCTCACATCGGGCTCCTCTCGACAAGGCTGCTTCTTTCTCTGCCTGTGTCTCTGCCTCTCTCTTTGTGTCTCTCATAAATAAATAAATAAATAAAATCTTAAAAAAAAAAAAAGAAAAAGAAAAAAATAAAGTGTTCATTGATTTTAAAAAAGAAAAAGAAGAGAATCTTACCAAAAGCCAATTTGACAAGTATCAAGAATCTTAAAATATTTATATCCTTGATCCTATCATTCTACTTCAGGAACTTCTATTGCAAGAAAATAATATTAGGATGGAAATTGTTTCATACAAAAATACTTTATCTCAGGTTTATTTATAGTAATGAAAAACAAGTTACAATCAAGTGTCTAACAATAAACTCTAGTATCCCCACTGTATTATGCAGTTATTAAAATTACGTTTATCACAACTTCATATAGCCAGGGGGAAATGATGAGTCTTCAATACTGAATGCATTAAATGAAAATGCACAATCGCTTATATTATATATGCCTGAATATAAGGCAACTGTGAATACTATACCCCAAATTATCCTAATGAAAATTTTAAAATAACTGAGTTTTAGGAGTGGGGTGGGGACCAGAATACTGGAATATGTAAACTTTTAACAATGAAATGATTTAAATATCTTCTTATAATATTGAATGTATTAGTTTAGTTTGAAATATATATCCTAAATCACATGTATAGAAAATATACTGAAAAAAGGTTTCCACTCTCATTTTCAATGAAAAAATTTTATTCAGACTCTTCAGAGGCATATTTGACATCATCTGTCATCATTTGACATCGTGTCTTCATCATCTGTAAAGAGATATCCATTTTTTAAAGGTTTACTTACAAATATAACCAACATTTACAATCATGTAGTCATGACCTCAGTGTATTAGTTAGATTTCTCCAGAGAAACGGAACCACTAGGATATGAGGAGATTTATCTTCAGGAATTGGCTCACATGATTATGGAGGCTGAAAAGTCCTAGTGTCTGCCATTGGTGCTGCAAGCTGGACACCCAGAAAAAAGTGATGTAATGCAGAGTACAAAGGCCTGAGAACCTGGGTAGCTGGTGGTGTAAATCCCAACTTGGAGGAAGGAGATGAGATGAGATGTCCCAGTCAAGGAGAAAAGCAGGAGGAAAAGGGACCAATTCTTCCTTCCTCTGCCGTTTGTTTTATTCAGGCCCTCAATGGATTGGATGATGCCAAGCCACAGTGGGAGGGCAATCTACTTTACTGAGTCCACAATTCAAATGTTCAACCTTATCCAGAAACATCCGCACAGATACACCTGGATACAATGCTTAATCTGGGCACTCCATGGCCAGTCAAGTCAACACATAAAATTAAACATCACACTCAAGAAAGAAATGTTAACTTTGTATTAAGTTCTTTACTAACTTAAAGACTTCAGTAGATGACTTCAATAAATGCAGAAAACTATCATTGATAAAGGTTTTTTTTTAAGCTAACATGTCTTCCCCTAAACAACATGTTGTTATTTAAAACAAAAGAATTACCCTCGTGTGTTTGCATCAGAAAAAAAAAACAAAAAAATAAAACAAAAGAATTGAGGGAGCACCTATGATAGACTTTGTAAAGACTTGAGCATATGGTGACTCTCGTTTCTGAAGAATACTTTTCAGGAAACCCTGTCTTTTATTGGATATATATAGTACATGATTTGCTACTGTGCTTTTAAATAAAGCCTTATCCCTATACAGCCTGCATTATTGGATGACTAATCATTAGGACCTTTTAGTTGTTACTTGGTTATAGGAGATCGCAGTATTAAATGATATTGCCCAGGAAGTGTTCCTGAAATCTATGCCCTACCTGTGAGGGTATGCTTCTTCAACTCAGAGTCTAGAGAAAATGAATCTTTCCACCAAAAGATATTTAAGATGCTCTTCCTGTGGTTACAGTGCTCAGGAGAAATACAACTGGACAAGGACAATGCAGCCCCAAGGAGAGCCTGAGTGTATAGCCTACCAGAAAGAGCTCAGTGGCCAGCCAGCACACTCAGCAAGGGAAACAGAGCAGAAGCATCATAGATTTCCTAACAGTGCCCACACACAGCAAAGCAACAGTCAGCCAGCAATTTTGCAAACTGCTGGAAGGAGCACACTCTAGAAAAGATTGTCACTCATTCTTAGAGAGAAAGAACTAGGGACCAGAGTTAGACAATGCTGCGTTTTTTGCTTTTTGCTTTTTTTTTTTTTTGTACATTGTTATATATAATCTAGTATGTAAACTCCAGTTCTCTCTTTTTAAAGTTTTTTTAATTTTAATTCCAGTGTAGTTGACATGCAGTGCTACATATTGGGTTCAGGTGTATACAATATATTGATTCAACAATACATTGCTCAGTGCTTATCACGATAAGTGTACTTTTTAATCTTTAGTTCTCTTTACAAAGAGTGAGTTTGGTCATTCTCATAAAATTACTTTGTTGATTCCCTGAAGCTCTAAGTTAAAGAAGCTCTCTTGGTGTAAGTGAATTAGGTGGACCACAACTAATTATTAAGTCAAGATTCTGCCCTTGGAGTGATCAATGATGTATCAGCAGCCTCCTTTACAAAGTGACCAAGACAAAGTTACTCATAGAAAATATTTTTAAGGAAATATTCCAAAACATTGGTTTCAGTAGATTTTTGAGCAGCAGTCTTATAAGAGTAATTATCCTAGTTTTTTCTATTTTCCAAAAGGTATTTAATGGGCATGTCTTTTTAATGAAAACTAAAGAAATGAAAAATAAAAATAAAGAACAGAGTTTAATCCGAAAGGATTCATATTTGTTACAGTTGGTCACAAGGCTAGTTAGCCTTGAAATATTGATTTAAAAAATTACTCTTAGAGGAAAAAATTAAGAGTTTGCCTATATAACGTTGTATCTGTCAAAGTTTTACAGAGCTAAGTCCCTTTTTCCCCTCCTGAATTTAAAACCAACCAAGAGATAGACACAAGATCAGGAGAGTTACAAATCAAAACTTTTATCTCGATTACTGTTAACACTAGATTGAAGAATTTGGGCTGTGAGTCTAGGACCACAGTGGACTTACCCACACTGTGCCCACAAATTAAATTTATCCACCTGGTCACAGGAAGAGCTAGAGAATCAAAGGCTTTCCTGACTAGGATGGGACATACCCTGTTAACAGTCCTATACGGAGAGCAGCCCAGAGAACGTGCTTTCTCTAGGCACCTGAGCCAAGAGAAAAATGAAGTCTAAGAGGGCTGAGCCATATACATCCATAGTTCTCACACCCAAACATAAGCCAGAGGTAGAGCAGTAGAGAAAGATTGGGACTATTACTTTAAGGAAAGTCTTTGGCATGGAACTATGAGAAGACCAGGGGAAAAGAAGAATCCAACCCACTTGCAAGCATAATACATGGGAAAAACTTTGTTCAGATAACTAAGACAATGTGATCCTAAGAAGCAGTTTTGACTATTTTAAAAACTAAATTAATAAAAATTTTGGTGTTAAGGAAATGCAAAAAAAGTCATTAAACAGAAGAATCTCTTGTATTTTGAAAAATAAATCTGACTTTTCTTTAAAATGTGCACCAATATATTTGATGTATGCTTCTTTCATAATTCCACAAATTAAAAGTGTTTTGCCAATTAATCTAAAGCTAGAAAAACATTGTTGTGCTGAATAGAATTCTCTCTCTCTTCCCCAAACACTACTTAGCCAAAAACAAAGAAATAAAGACTTCTGGAAAAGAGAACAGAGAAACTGTTGTTTTTAAAAAGTCAATCCAGTGTGTCTAAAGCTGGTAAGGAAAGCCCATCCTCTTAGATGGAGTTGCATAATCTTCAAAGAAGAGTCCCTGGACAGTCATAACCAAGTATGTTGATTCAACACCCACACTTGCTGGGCAAGACTCTGGCCTTCATCCAGGCTCCTTGGGACAAGATGTCCACATGAGTCTCCATGCCGCCAAGGAGATGTCAGGTAAGATTTTCACATAGGTATTTCAGTGTTCAAGGCTCTTGCACCACATTTGCCCACTCAGGCATTAAACCAAATCCCTTTCCATGCTGCAGTGTAACCAAATCAGAGGAAAAGAACCTTCCACATCAGGCACAAATGAGTATCTCCACTTAGGGGGAAACAGAAGTCCAGGAATGGGAATGGAGTCTCCATGGTGATTGCCACTGGTAGTAGGGCCGTTACCCAGGTCCTCTCTTGACTGAGAGACCTCGAAACTCTTTCAGCTTCTTTTTCCTTATCTCAAAAATACCATGGCTGGATTTATCAGGCTGAAACTGCATTAAAATTCTGTTTCTTCAGCTCCTTTCTATCCAAATAGTCTTAGGGTAACCCGGTACATTACGGTGAAAATTATTTTGCTGATTGTTCTCAGATATTGCCAATTCTTTAAGTCTGTCAGGTAGGCTTGTGTGCCTGCACACATACACACCCCACTCACAAAGAAACTTGAATTAATTCGATTGTTTGTTCACACAGGCCCAAATTACTCAACCTTGCACTTCATGCTGCTGCTATTGACATGTTAATTGTGCCAGGTTGTTTTTAATACTTTCAAACTGTCCTCATCTCTCTTTAAGTGGAATAGATTTCTAAACGTGGGTCCTCAAAATAGGATGGTTGAGCCAACACCATATGCTCCGGGACATGTAAGAGCTGAATATACTGATAATGCTGAATGTGTTCTTGAAAGATGGATCTATGACACAAGGACAATAAAAATGGTTGATTGAAGCAAAATGTCCTGAAAAATTGAACATGAACAAATCTTTCATTAAATGGAATCACATTTTATGTGTTGTACGACAATTCCCTATTTAGGGGTACATTTTTAAAGGAACACTGGATTTAGCTCCGGATTTCTTTCTTCCACTTACTGGGTAACCTTAAGCGAGGTCCTGAAACCCTCTCCCAGAAGCTTTTAGTTTTTCCTCAAATAGTGTAGACAAAACACACACCTCAAATGGTGGTTGTGAAGATTGAATAAAAGACTGTATGTAAAAATGCCTGACAAAGCATCTAATATACTCAGAAGTTATATAGATATTAAAATATTTATTTCGGGACAGCTGGGTGGTTTGTGGTTGAGCGTCTGCCTTGGGCTCAGGTTGTGATCCTGGGGTCTGACTCAGAAGATCCTCAGATTGAGTCCCACATCAGGCTCCCCTTAGGGAGCCTGCTTCTCCCTCTGCTTGTGCCTCTGCCTCTCTCAGTGTGTCTTTCATGAATAAATAAATAAATACTCTTGGGACGCCTGGGTGGCTCAACGGTTGAGCTCTGCCTTTGGCTCAGGCCGTGATCCTAGAGTCCCGGGATCGGGTCTGGCATCAGGCTCCCTGCATGGAGCCTGCTTCTCCCTCTGCCTGTGTCTCTGCCTCTGTGTGTGTGTGTCTGTCATGAATAAATAAATAAAATTTTAAAAAATAAATACCCTCAAAAATAAAATAAAATGTTTATGTCATCATTTGAGAAATCCTTTTGAAATGTAAATAATAATCACCACTGATTGTGTGTGTGTGTGATTTTTAAAACAGTATTAAGGCAGCCCAGGTGGCTCTGAGGTTTAGCGCAGCCTTCCGTCCAGGGCCTGATCCTGGAGACCCAGGGTAGAGTCTCGTGTCAGGCTCCCTGCATGGAGCCTGCTTCTCCCTCTGCCTGTGTCTCTGCCTCTCTCTCTCTCTATGTCTCTCATGAACAAATAAATAAAATCTTTAAAAACAAAAACAAAAACAGTATTATAAAAAAAATGCTCAGATAAAGTATTTGTCATTTTGTAAAAGGTACACCATAAGAAATATAGCCAATATTATAATAGCCATGTATGAGGACTGATGGTAGCTATGCTGTGGTGAAAATTAGAATAATGTATAAACTTGTCAAATCACTATCCTTGCATACCTGAAACTAAGGTAACATTTAACATTGTGTCAACTGTACTCAAATCTTATTTTTATTTTAAGATTTTATTTATTGATTCATGAGAGACAGAGAGAAAGACAGAGACAGGCAGAGGGAGAAGCAGGCTCCATGTAGGGAGCCCGACATGGGACTCGATCCCGGGTCTCTAGGGTCACGCCCTGGGCTGCAGGCGGCGCTAAACCGCTGAGCCACCCGGGCTGCCCTGTACTCAAATTTTAAAAAGTATTTGTGCTATCTCTCTCTCTCTCTCTCTCTCTCTCTCTCTCTCTCTCTCTCTCTCTAATGAACAAGTAAATCTTTTTAAAAAAGTTTTTGTTTATTTATTTCACACGATGAGAGAGAGAGAGCACAAGCAGGGGGAGCAACAGAGGGAGACGGAGAGGGAGAGGGAGAGGGAGAAGCAGGCTCTTCGCCTGAGCGGGGAGCCCCATGTGGAGCTCAGTCCCAGGACCCTGAGATCATGACCTGAGCCGAAGTCAGACGCTTAATTGACAGAGCCACCCAGGTGCCCCTAAATAGACCTTTTTAAAAAGGGAGTGGGAGGCACCTGGGTGGCTCAGTGGGTTAAGCGTCATCAGACTCTTGGTTTCAGCTCAGGTCATGATCTCTTGAGTCTTGAGATTAAGCCCCGCCTCTGGCTTCATGCTCAGCAGGTAGTCTGCTTAAAGATTCTCTCCCTCTGCCCCTCCCCTCACTTGCTCTTCCCCCTGCAAATAAATAATTAATCTTTAAAATTTAAATTTAAATTTAAAAAAGGATCTGTCATTCTGTCACATGGAGTACCCACTACTCTGAGACAACATCCCCACCCCCTACACACACAGCCAGTTCACCTGCAAGGAGAGTTCCCTCCCCCTCTCCTCCTCCACAGCCTCTACCACCACTCCTTTATCCTTCACCGCCCCTCATCAATGACGACATCGTACCTCATACTTTCTTCACTAGTGATGTGAGGACACTCTTGGTGTCCACACACTTAGTCGGATAGTTACATAGTCAGGGCCAGGGTCCCCAGCAGGAGAATATGGAATCAGCTGATATAAAACAGCACTAACATCCTGTTTTGTAGCTTAGATAGGACCACACTAGCATTCTGCTTTGCAGCTTTTACAGAAATAACTTCTGCAAAACGTCCTAAAATAAAACAATTAACCATAAAGCATTTTTCACCATCATGGCCAAGGGGCAGTGAAGCTACAAGCCCCTGATATCAGCTGAAAAGACCATTGGCCTATAGACATTAACCTAAAAGGTACACAGATCCATAGCCAAAGCCCTGATTGGCACAACTTAGCACACCCTGATTGCTCAAGATAGTTCCACAAAAGAGCTCACAAAAACCCCTAAACATAGAAACTGCAAGGGCAACCCTCTCGGGGCCCCCTCCCTCTCCAGGAGCTTTATACTATGACTCAATAAACTTTGCTTTGCTGCCCACCACTTCTCTATCTGGTCTCCCTCCTCATTCTTCAAAGTGGCAGTGTGACCAAGAACTACAGGCACTAACGGCAGAGAAATCCTGCAAGAGTAGCAGAAACAGAGGATCAAAGGATAATTTTACTCCTCCTTCTACTTTAGGATAGCTTTTCCAGAAACCATTAAAGGTAAAAAAATTTCTCCCTGTTTCAGAGACCTACGGAGGAGCAGCAGATTCATGACCTCCTGCTGGAAGCTCTACAAAGAGTCTTCATTTACTGTTTCAAATGCACTTTTTTTCCCCTGCTATGACATGAGCCTTTATAAACTCCAGAGGTTAAGTTTCCTCAAGATAAAGGGAGTGGTAAGCCCCCAGCTTCCAGCCTTATACTGAACATGTAGGGAGGGATGCAAGAAATTTAAAAAGGCAAATAGGAAATAAGCACTATGACTAGAGTCTGTCTCCACAACTGACAGTTTCTTCTTCTCTAACATAAGTATAATTGTCCTTCCTGTCTCCCCTGTTATTGGGAGGACCACATGACTGTGTGTGGTAGCAAAACATTAGCCAAATAGAATGTATTATTTTTTTTTTTTAGGATTTTATTTATTCATTTGAGAGAGAGAGAAAGAGCTACAAGTGAGTAGCAGAGGCAGAAGGAGAAGCAGACTCCCCACTGAGCAGGGAGCTGATGCCCGCTGGATCCCAGGACTGGGAGATCGTGACCTGAACTGAAGGCAGACGCCCAACCATCTAAGCCACCCAGACATTATTATTATTATTATTATTAACCATCATGCATGGAACAAATATTAACTGAAATCACTGTTCTAGGCTCCAAGGATACATCATTAAATTAGCAGATGAGGCTCTCTATTCCTTGTGCAGTTTAGTAATTGTAAGACAATTTCTGTCAGAGATTAGACCTAGGTGGGAAATAAATAGGACAATGTAATCTTGAAAAATCAGAGGGGAGGGGTGCCTGGGCGGCTCAGTTGGCTAAGGGTCTGACTCTTGATTTAGGCTCAGGTCATGATCTCAGGGTCTTGAGATAGAGCACCAAGCACTGAGTGGGGTTCCCTGCTCAGCATGGAGTCGGCTTGAGATTCTCTCTCTCTCCCTCTGCACTGCCCCTCTCCCTCTGCACTGCCCCCCTCCATGTGCACACACACCCATGCTTGCATTCTCTCTCTTCCTCAAATAAATAAATATCTTTTTAAAAATCAGAAGGGAGATGGGAGTGGTTCCAGGTTAGTTAGCCCTCTTTGAGTTTGGAGACTGTTGCTGAGACCTGAGCGATGGGAAAGAGCCAGCCAAGAGCATTCCAGGCTAAGAAGAGCATCTGCACATGTCCTGAAATGGACGTGAGCTTGATGTGTCAATGAAATAGGAAGACAGCCAATGTGGCTGGAGCATGGTAAGCAAATGGGAGAGAGACAGAAGATGAAGTCAGAAAATAGATGGTAGCCAGGGCATCTAGGTCATAGTAAGGATTATTTCAGAGACGTGCTGAAATGCACACATTTCTGAGAACCTATTTAATTGCATCAGCATATAATAACTTAATAAATATTTAGATGAATTGATTTCCTATGCATAATGCTTTGGATAAATCTATGATTCATAGCCATCTAATTGACCAGGATTCTGAGCTACTAGGATATGTACCAGCATAGCTTTTTCAAAGAAGACAGCAGTGCAGATTGCATTCCAGGAAGCAGAATTCAGAGGCAGGCTTCTCATCTATCTTGGCAGAAACCTTTCCTGTTCTGATGTGGATTCCAGATCCCAGCAACCCCTTGCCAAATACTAGGAACTAAACCCAAGTTTAGGGCCATGTCTTCTGGGTCTGAAGACTCAGAAACCATCCCTAAGGGAGTATATGGTAAGGGAAAGATTCTGAGCTTAAGACCCCTCCTTCATTTCTTACTAGCTGTGCAACCTTGAGTAACTTACCTAATAATAATAGAAGTAAATGTTTATGTAGTGCTTTCTACTGGCCAGGCTCTGTTCTAAGGCCCTTACTTGTGTAAACTCATTTAACCTTCAGTTCCACCATCTGTAAAGAGGGGATAATAGTAGTGCTTACTTCATAGGGTGGGATGTCAAGTGTAAAATTGATATACAATAAATGTTTCCTTCTCCTTTTCTTTTAAAGACTCACATCACTGCCTTTATTAAAAGCACTAGTAGAGACCAAGTATGTTAAGTGCTGGGCCCATAGTATGCCCAACATATCATAGCTATAATGAGAGCAATGTTATTGAGTCTTCCCCAGTGAAGCCAAGCCCTAGTTTATCTGCAGGATCAAAGTCCTGGTGAATAACGTATGGAGGCCAGCAATTTGGGGTATCTTACTGCTAACTTATCCTAGAAGCTGATTGAGAACCTGGCACATAATAGGTGTTCAATAAACATTCCTCTCTACTGAAGCACAGTTTTACTGTCAAACCAGGAGCTACATTAAAAGGTAGCTGTCTTACATCAGAGAACACTGTTATCAATCAAGAGTATTATCAACTAGAAAAAAAAATCTAAAAAAAAAAATCTAAATATCTGTTTTAGGTAGTGATCTCTAATGTTCAAACTCATGCCTCAGCAGAGAGGCTGACAACTGGGACATAAACAGGGGCCTGGAACCTCTATCAGCCATGTCAGGACTGGCCTCAGAATAAGAGGGAGTAGCAGTGCTATAGCCAACCAGAAGAAATGGTCGGAGGAGCTTGGCTCAGGCAGATGAGCCTAAAGCAGTGAGAAGAAACCTTGGTAATGACAGAAGAAGTAGACAGAGTTCACAAGCAAAGATTTCTCAAGTGAGATGCAACTGTGTACAAATCCTATATCCTCCCCTAATTAGTACCATATACATGAGGCCCTAGGGGTAAGAATAGAGGGGCTCCTTCCATGTCTCCCCTACCCCAGCTGAGCATAAGACCTCACCTTGGAAGATCGATCCTTTGTATTTAATGTCTATATCTCCATGGACCTTTGTGAAACACAAAGATTTGACTTGAAAGGGGTAACACATCCATCCATTAGCACCTACCCATAGATGAGAGTGTATTGTCTCAGCAGATAAGCGGACTCTCATCTTAGGAAACTGAGAATAGAGTTCAGAGATAGGACACAGATCAGAAAAATCTTTGTCAGTTCTAAAACAGGCCCCCAAAAAACCACCTAAGGTTTTAAACAAAAAAAATCAGAACAATGGTTGCCTGGGGGGATTGACGAGAAAGTACATGAGGGAACTTCCTAGAGTTGTGAAAATTCTATACTATAAGGCAGTGTAAGTTAATGGGTGGTGTATCCATTTGTCAAACTTGTACAGCTAAGAGCTGTGTGTCTCAATGTCCATGAATTTTCCCTTAAAAAACTGTGAGAAAAATAAGAGTGAAGTGGAGAGGCAAAGTCAAGGTAGAGATGATATAGAAATGGCAGCATGGCTGGGATCCCTGGGTGGCTCAGTGGTTTGGCACCTGCCTTCGGCCCAGGGCGTGATCCTGGAGACCCAACATCAAGTCCCGCATCAGGCTTCCTACATGGAGCTTGCTTCTCTCTCTGTCTGTGTCTCTGCCTCTCTCACTCTCTCTCTCTCTATGTGTCTCTCATGAATAAATAAATAAAATCTTCAAAAAAAATAAAAAGAAATGGCAGCATGTGATTGGGTACATTAGGGTTTATATTTGCTTTCTTTTGTATATTTTTAGAATTTTCTATAATAAGAAAAAAACAAAAATGTCTTTGTCGGGAGCAAAGGAAGGTATGACCAGGGGTCAGGAAGGGGCTAGGTGGAATGGAGGCCTACACACTCAAAGGGCAGCATGGGGAATGGACTAAGTGCCAGGGAAGAAATGCTTTATCTCCTGCACATTTCATGTCAAATTTAATTTTATGTATTACTTGGGGGGGGGGGGTCTTATTAATCTGATCCTTTTCCATTGGCTTTTCTAACTATAGAAGTGAAAGCTAAAGCTAATACTTTAATGTATTTGTGCAGCCACTGGTTAAATAGTTACAAGCACACTAAAGGGAGGGGAAATATCAGGTAAACCTGTTTTAAACATGTCCTAGGCCAGTCCTGCTCATATACAGTGAGAGACTTCAGAGGAGAGGGACCCACAAACACCAACTCAAATTGCTTAAGAAACTTCCACAGGAAGATTGTTGTATTCCCAGAAATGACTCTCATCAAATAAAAAATTGGGGGGTGGGGATAGGTTAATGAATAGCCTTCATGTGTAGATGGATCTCCCCACCAGAGATGGGGTTGACAGAACAAGCCCTGCAAACTCATGGAAATTAGCAGTAATAAGACATAAACAGTCAAACCTCAAAATAACATCTTTGGCCTTTAGAATCAACACAGCTCTCCTGTCAGCCTGCACCTGGCCTGTCCGGCTGAGTCCAGGAGCCAGTGGGGTTTTAGGCCTCTTTTAACAGCTGCCAAGAGCATATTACTCATGGCGGGGATGTCGGCCTTTTATGTTGCCACAAGTGGCCCAACCGTTGTTGGGGCTTGGCGTAGTCCATTGACAGTTTTTTTCCCAGGGCTGGGTCTTTGCTCTCTGATTTTTCCAGCAGCTCCAATTTGTTCAAATGTTACCAATGTACACTCAGTGAGCCCCCCAGGCTCCTGTGCTGGCTTGCAGCCATGCTTGCTTCCTGGCCACATCCTCTGGTCCCTGGCGAGATAGGACAAGAGGCTAAAGTCAGAACAGCCAAGGGCTACAGCCTCACTGGACAAGCTGTTTCATCTGCCTTATCAGTGTCCGGATTCCTACCACAATGTGAATAGTTAAGAGGGGCCATTTAGAACAGAAGGTCTACCAAGAGCATACTTGTGAAACTGAAAAAAAAAAAAAAAGCCTAATTGCAATACTTGTGTTTGAAATACATCCTCGAAATGGGTTGGTCAAAGAGTCTCACCTACATCAAATTAGCAAGGTCCCTCTTGGATCAGTGGGGCCTGAGGAGACTGAGTTTGGGGCAAAATCCTAATGAGGTCATTAGTGTCTGATGATATAAACTCATCATATTTACCACAGTGATTTGTTTACCACTTATTTTTCCTTCTAGACTTTGTTATGTAAGAGCAAGAGTAGTGTCTTCTATTCACTGTTAGATTTTCAGGGTCTGGCCCAGAGAAAACCATCACAAAAATCTTTTCTGAATGAAGGAATAAGCTGAATACTGAGTCTGCAAATTGCTACCACCTCTGGTGGCCTGGAGGCATTTCATTCTGCAGGAGGTTCCTTGTTGACAGACACTGTTAGCTGGGTATGCAGAAGTCACTCTCAACCTCTTTCTCCCTTTCTCTCTCCCAGCATGCTGATTGGAAAGTCTCCCTTGTAGCTTTGAGTCTAGCCCATAAGGCATAAGAGGGACTCTGTTGAAGTACTTCTGGGACAGATTATGCTCCCTGATTAAAAAAAAAAAAAAAAGCCAGACAAAAGAAGAGAAGTTGCTGGTGTTGCCCTTTCTCCTTTTGTTTTGCTCTGAATGTAGACTATAAAGCTGACACTATGACAGTCATCTTGCAACCAATAGTGACAAGCATGAGGAGGAAAATACAACATCTAAGGATTATTGAACAGAAACACAAAAATAACCTGGGCCCCTGAGCTTCGTTGAGTCATGGAATCATCCCTGGAACCACTTCCCTCTAGCCTCCTTGTTAAATGGGATAATATAAACACTTATACTGTTGAGCCACAGTTAGTCTCATTTTGTTTCTATCACCTACTTTCAAATACTTGATAACTGGTAACTTTTCTAACCTCCACATTAGGCAGCTAGGATAGAGTCTGTTTTATTCAAATTGTTATTCCCAAGCACATAGTTCAGAACATTGTACGGAGCTCAATAATTATTGAATGAACTAACAAACCAGGAAATGAATAAAAAACAATTCCAGAATTCATTTACTGAGCTTCTACTATATACTAGGCATTGCTGGTTGCTGAATGAGGACTGTTGTTAGAATTTATTATTTTAGTTGAATGTGTTAGAACTACCTAGAGTCTCACAGAAGAAGGATGAATGGTCATGTAGCCTGAGGTTGATGAACAAGATGGTCTACTCTATAGCTATTAAAACTCTTAAGTCTAGAGTACCAGCCAAGACATGGGAATGGATAGGTGCAATAAAGTGAAAAAAGCAGAGCATGAAACTCTGTGTACACACAGATCACTGCTCTGGAAAAACATATTGTGTATGTTGACAGTGATGAGAGAGAATTTGGAGGCATGTCAATGGTTTAATGCCAAACCAGCCAGATCTTTATTTTTTCTTTCTATCCTTTGGAAGTTGTTTAGATTCGCAATATAAGAAAAAAGGAAAACCCTAGCGTGAAAACTGTCCATGGTTCCCTGAAAGAGTGGGTAGGCCTTTGTAAGAAGCTCATGGAGGTTTGAGGATCCAAAGAGTTCATGTCAGGAAAGTAAGGAAGCATGAACACAAGGATGCCATTGTTGTCCATGAAAACTTCAAGGAGGGAGCCGAGGAAGGGGCCTCCTATCTCTTATTTCTTCCAACTGCAGTTTGGACAGCAGGGAGAACCCTTGTCTGTTTAATAAGTTGGTGAACAAAGGCTGATTGCTTCCCTTGTCAATAAAACAAACATTATCTGCTTCTGTTTCTCTTCTAAATTGAATCTCTGCTTATCCTAACTGGTTATATAAAGACTTTATGTATACAGGAAAAAGAAATGACAAGGTTGTGTAAGCAGGCAGCCCTGGGTAGAGTTATGAAGTCTGTACAGTTTATCTCTTGGGGATCCTTGCTTCTCTTTTATGCTTACTTTCCCCTCTTTTAAAGACCCAGAAAGCTCACAAAGCCACTATTTCCATCATGCATCAATCTATTAAGTGACCAATGGATTATTTCTGTCCAGAGTTTTTTTTTTTTAAGATTTATTTATTTATTTATTTATTTATTTATTTATTTATTTATTTATGAGAGATACAGAGAGAGAGAGACAGAGAGAGAGAGAGAGAGGCAGAGGGAAAAGCAGGCTCCATGCAGGGAGCCTGACATCAGACTTGATCCCAGAACTCCAGGATCACACCCTGGGCTGAAGGCAGCGCTAAACCGCTGAGCAACCCAGGCTGCCCTGGAGTTTTTTAAATTTAAAAAAAAAAAAAAAAAAAAAAAAAAGGACCCTGACAAAGAGTGCAGATAAAGGAATGCATCACTATAGGCTGAATTTTAGGCATGGCGATAGGGTTTATATTGGAGAGTAAGCACTTTAAATCACACTGCATAGGCAACAGTCCTTATGAAAGCCAGAAAGGACCAAGAGTCTAATTTATTGGTTCAATGTTGAACAACTCAAAGGAGGGAAAGTCAGGAGTGGAAGTCAGGTCTGCAGAAAGCAGTAGATACAATGAAAGGCTGTGAGAGTTCCCAGGAATGGGGATGGGACCCAGCTTTCTCTCCTGAATGGAGCCAGGGACAATGTCCCCTCCAGGGAAGGGCCCTGCAGCCATAAAATGCATCAAGATTGCTGCCACTGTGTGATACAATAAGTAGGATGCCAAGTAGAAGGTACAAAACAGGGGTGCATGGGTGGCTCAGTCAGTTAATCATCTGACCCTTGATTTTGGTTCAGTTCATGATCTCAGGGTCATGGGATCAGGCCCCACATGCCTAGCCTCCATGCCTAGCCTGCTTAGGATTCTCTCTCTCCCTCTGCCCCTCTCCTCCCCTCTCTGCAGGCATTCTTGATCTCTCTCTCTCTCTCTCTCTCTCTCTCTCTCGGGGAAGAAAAAAAGGAAGAGGACAAAATCTTGATTTTGATAAGGTAGGAAGAGACAAGGGAGGTGATCAGGAGAAAAACTTCTCATACTAATTATTCTAAGCTAGATTCCCAGTGAAGTTTGTCCTGGGATGAGAATAGTGTTGCCAAAGTCAAAATCCTTTCCAAGGTAGACATGAGAAAGTCAGATTGCCTGAGTAGAGTGGATGCTCTCCAAACTCATCCCGATTCTGACTGCCCCCTCTCTCTATGTATCAGGCTGCCAGAGCTCTCCAGACAACCTCTAAGACAAAGTTGGCATCCAGTTTTTGGTTCACTAATCCTAATTTTTCTGGTAGCTTTAGGGATACTAGTCATTTGGCATTCAGTTAAAAATTACAAAATAAGGTATCAGACTTATAGTATCACAAGGCATGAAAAGACACTCATGGAAGATTGAGAGAGAGGTCACCTGGGTGGTGCAGTCAGTTAGGTGTCCTGACTCTTGGTTTCAGATCAGGTCATGATCTCAGGATTGTGAGATTGAGTCCCACATCAAGCTTCACACTCAGCTCAGAGTCTGCTTGGAACTCTCTCTCCCTCTGCCCCTTGCCCTGCTCTCTCTCTCTCTAAAATTAATGAATCTTTTTTTAAAATATAAAGAGAGGGACACCTGGGTGGCTCCGTGGTTGAGCATCTGCCTTTGGCTCAGGTCGTGATCCCCAGGTCCTGAAATCAAGTCTCACATTGGACTCCCCACTGGGAGCCTGCATTCCCTCTGCCTATGTCTCTGCCTCTCTCTCTGTGTCTCTCATGAATAAATAAATAAAATATTTTTTAAAAAATTTAAAGAGAGATACATTAAAACTCTGCAAAAAAAATTCATTAGCTCTTTCCAGGTCAGAGAACAGACTGGCAAGAGAACTAGAAAGGAAACTGTTTTCTGTACTGTGTAAGCTCCAGTCACACATTTCTCTGAGGAACCATGGTTTTCAGGAAACCGATACAAAAAACTTAGCACTTGATAGTATAGAAGGCAGCTCCATATCAAACATCTAAACTCATTTAAATTGGGACACCTGGATGGCTCAGCGGTTGAGCGTCTGCCTTCAGCGCAGGGCGTGATCCCAGAATCTGGGATCGGGCTCCCTGTGAGGAGCCTGCTTCTCATTCTGCCTGTCTCTGTGTGTGTGTGTGTGTGTGTGTGTGTGTCTCATGAATAAATAAATAAAATCTTTTTTAAGAACTCATTTAAATGCCTGTGATTTTAATTTTTTTCAGTCTCTCTTTCCATCTGAAATGTGTATTGTTGTTGGCTCAAACACCAACTTTCGATTGTCCTTGCTGCTTGCTGAGAACGCGATCTCTAAGGCACTCTGTTTAATCTTTGAATCAGCTCAGGAGGATGGAATTACCATCTCTGGAAAACTGCAGTTTAGTTTCAAGGAACTCACTGCAGCTGCAACAATAAGATGGAAATGTGGCTGGTTTGGAGGAGGCGAGGCTAAAGGTATGGGATTAAGACAGCCTAGCTTGTCCCAGTGAGTAGAATGATCACATAAATCACAGGCTAACCTTGGCTCCACTCAGCTCGTATTAAAGTATGTGGTGTCACTGCCTCCCCATAATTAGAATTTGTCATCTTGAGCATCAGAATGGGAGACACAAATGCCAAAAGGGGGCCAGAGAGAGAACAGAGGCTGAGGAGGAAATGAATAATTTTGGTGACAGTGACTACTATTTTGATAGGAACCAGAATGTCTGCAATATTTCAAGAACCATGTATAAGGGCAAGAGCTGTTGGAAAAGTGCCTTCCAACTTCAAAATATGCCTGATCATAAGAACGCTGATAAGCATGAGGGGAGAGCAGCTGGAACTCTGAGGCTGCTTGTGTTTCCTTTCTTGATACTTATGCCGAGATCACATTTGCAGCTGCTTTTATCTGCTCTTTAGAAGTTCTTGTATTTGGGGAATCATTAATTGTAAAATAAATACCTACTCAGTAACATGGAAATGTAATTTATTAGCTAGCTTACACAACTGGCTATTACATATATAGAGTATCTGGAACTTTCTATCCTAACCAAAATGCCATTTATGTAGATTCAAGTTCATCGCACCTCATGTTGCCTCCACATTGGTGCCCTGGGCTAAGACATTAAAGATAATGCTCTTTTCAAGAAAAAAAAAATTTTAAATTACATTACCCAGTCATATGGTTGGAAACATGGGAAGAAGTTTTTGAATGAGAGCCAAGAGCCCTGAAAGAATGACCAGCAAAGAAGAAAGCATACAAATGCAGTTGTAAGAGCAAGGTTTTTAAGAAATAATGTAGAGATTCATCTTGTTAAAATAGGACCAACACATGTTGGGATTTGGGGCAACGCAAGAGGAAGTTAGGGTGGGGCAGAGGTGACACCATGAGAAAACTGACCCCAGGACCTGTAAGACACAATGTCTTCTTATACAGCAAGCTTAGGTGTGGTCAGCATTAGCTAGTCCAAACTGGTAGGTAGGGTAAGATCCCCAGAAGTGTGTGGCAGCAGCAGTGGGTAGTAGTGTGGGTGTCAGAACCACAGGGGTCATGGGACCATAATCCAGACTAGGCTATATAAGGGCCACAGCCATGCAAAATGAGTTCACAGTATGTCCCATTATATATAGGGTCAGATGTTTGAGGCTGGGTAACCAAGCAGCTATTGAGCTGGAATCAAAACATCCAGATGGGCCCAGACCTGAGACAGTGAGGAAGATGATGCTTCCATTTTAGGGCTCCATTAAACCCAGGGTTCAGCCTCTGAATGTGAGATCATACTGGCAATCCAACTCCATTCCAAATCATACTAGAGGCAGGGCTGAGACTACCAGTCTCTTTCCTGGCCTGCTCAGGATTGTAGCAGGTATTGGCACTATGGTGGACATATGTTATTTGTCTGCCCAACAGCCCTTTCTTTGGAAATGATGTCTCTGTGATTAAATGTAATTTGGATATTGCCCTCCTTGTGCACAAAGGTGGGAATGTGACTCAAGTCTGGCCAATCAGATTACTTCACTCCCCCTCCCACAGTGATTTATCTAGAGAGAGGCATATGCACAAGCCCAGCCAAATCTTCTATTCTTCTCCTACTACCAACATTTACTGAGTGCTTACCAAGTGCCAGGAACTACTCTAAATGCTTCAGATGCATTTATCTTGTTTAATCCTCCTATCATTTCAATAAGGTAATGTTATTATTATCTTCCCTTTACAGATAAAGGAACTGAAACAAAGATAGAGTAATTTGTCTAAGATCAGACAGTTAGGTGGTAGAGATAGACTGTATAACCAGGCAGTTTTGTTCCAGGCTATGGATGTGTAAGGAAAGACACATTCACTCTCCCTGGTATCAAAAACTATAAGGATTATGTAAATTGGATATGAACCACCATCTCCTCTGGCCTCAGGGTGAGAGTTGTCTATAGTGGAGGAGAATGAAGCCATATATTGTGAAAAAGAAAGGGAGAGAAAGAGAGAGAGACAGAAAGAGACCTTTTTAAAAAATATTTTATTTATTCATGAGAGACACAGAGACATGGGCAGAGGGAGAAGTAGGCTCCATGCAGGGAGCCCCATGTAGGACTCGATCCCAGGACCCGGGGATCACGCCCTGAGCCAAAGGCAGACACTCAACCATTGAGCCACCCAGGCGTCCTGAGAGAGACCTTTATAATATAACTTGAGTTCCTGGATGCAGGTGTGCCTAAAGCTATTCAATCCATGAACTTGTCAGTTACACGAATCAGTAAACTGGCTTAAACTAGGCAGACTTGGGTTTTTGTCCTTTGCAAATAAAGGTCCTGACTCATGCAAGCCTGTCTAGAGGATACTTCAGTGTGTGCAGGGGAAGGAGGGAGTTGGGCAAGGTCAGAGCAGATGAGTCAGAATGTTAAAAACAGGTTGGCATCCTATGCTATGCATACAATCGTGGTGGCAGTGCACAGCTCCCGTTGTCCTAACATTACCAGTGTGCCCGGCTCCCTACTCAGTGATGATCTGTAGACACTCTGACTGTCCCTCTGCAGACACAGTCCACTGGCTCCTGGAGAGAAACCCAAAGATAAAGCAATGCAGAGCTATCACCACAGTAGGAGAAAATGTTTGATCTGCCTTATCAATACCTGTGTTTATAGCACACTGCAAATAACCTGTAGAGTGCTGGTTGAACACACACACACACACACACACACACACACATACACATATACGCATACTTACATAAACCTTGGAAGTTGTGAAAGCAAGATAATTGGAATGCTTGTGCTTTGAAATACACCTTTTGAAAGATTAGGGGAATGAGGGAATGGTGGTTGGTTGCTTGGCTGGTCCCTTGGGAATAGCTAGCTAGAGTTAATATTTGCTCCACCTTTGACTAGTTAAAAGTGGCCTTCGTAGGTTCCTGGACTCACAGAGCAGTGCAGTTTGGTGTAGTTTGGCCTTGAGCTAATAACACAGTGAAGCTCTTAGAATAGTGTCTGGCATGTAGTAAATACTTGCTAACCAAACGCCATTCTTTTTTTTCTCTCCCTGGTTTTCCAAAGATCTTTCAATAACTGATATTACTTTTCTAAGTAACAGTTTCTGTAGTGGAATGAGTGGGGAAGGGTTTAATCACTGGATGAACTATTAGAAAAGAATCTCTAATCAATATTCCTGCACATGGACAAGTGTTAGAGCCAGAACATATTTTTAATTCAACATCAAAACTGGAGACACTGACGTTAAGTGACCCAGCGTCACACAGTTGATGAGTAACAGCACTGCACTTAAAAGATCAGGTCAAAAAAAAAAAAAAAAAAAAGATCAGGTCAGTACTGTTAAATTGGACCAGCCTTAGTTTGCATTGACAATGAGAATAATCAAATCCCTATACTTTTGGAGTGTGTTATGATCTCAGTTTTAAAGTCTGAATCAACTATCACAATTTCCCCTGTCATCAGATGAACCAGCTTAAAAACTAGAAAATGCTTGCTCAGCAGGAACTTGTAGAATTTGGTAGCTGCAATGAACTTTAGAAATCAAGTAGAGGCAGGGAAGACCAGATTAAACAGGTATCCTTAACTGCGTAGGACTGAGGTCCAGAGCTTTGGTTGTGCTAACATGAGTTTTGATTCTCCAATAGGAGATCTAGTATACAACTTGTCTTGAGCTTAGGTTGACAATGGAATCTTTTTGTCCTCAGCAAAATGGTTAAAATCTCGAGGTGTCCTGAACACCGTCTAGGAAATGGTGGAGTAAAATATCTACATTTCCTGTATCCGCTCACATTTTATTCTCTAAATCCTAATTATTTTCCTGCTAGCTGAGGCCCAGAGTGACAGATGCTTCGATTTTCTTCGTGCACTTCCACTCCCCTCACTACTGGGGTTCCTGCTGGGGTCTCCAGGTTCCTGTTTTCAACCCCCCACACCTCCCCACCCCCCTCAGCATGTAAGAGAGAAGCCAGAAAGTGCAGCTGCTGGATCAGGCCCCCCAAGTCCACTCCCACTACTGCAGCTCTAAATTCCTCCTGCGTGTAATTATAAAGTATGTGTTCAGTTATTTACTTTCCCTGTTCCATGCAGAGTGTGTAACTGAATAATACAGCTCACAAGTAAGACCGGCTTTTCTGCTGCAAGGTCTGAATTAAAAAAGATTACAACTCTCTACCATTCTAGCTTAAAAAGAAACCACTACTTATGTAGCTTTAAAAAAAAAAAAGTGGAAACAATGATTCTCTGTCCTCTCAGAGTAGCAAGCAAAATTGTAGAATTAAGACGTTTACATGGGTTGTGTTGTTTCCGAGGGCCCTAAACTGCCTCATTTAGAAAGGTAGAAAATAAAAATGCCTATGTTTCTTGAATTTCCAGGAACCAAGCCTGGCAGCTGCTTCACTGTTGTCCTTTAGAGTTTGAAGCAAGAAAAATTACAACCAAAGTGGTGTCAATTTGCTCTATTTATCTTGGGAATTAACTTTAAAGCTTAATTGTCAGAGACAGTGACCTCTATACTCATGAAAATCCCCAAGGAATTACAAAAGCAGACTACTTGAGTGGAATGCGAATGTCATTCTGGGGTGAATCAGCCCCTGCACTGCCTGAAGGAAAACAGCGCAAGAAGGAAGGAGCTGACCCCACAAGCTTTTGTTCTCCATTTCTCAACACCCAGAACTGGTTCCTAACCCACTGCTTCTGTCTGACCTGAGTTTCTGCCGCTGAGCTGGTTACAGCATTGTCTGTGGATGTGTCTTGTCACAGAGAGACCGGGTATCTTGAAATGAGCAGAGCCTGGATCCAGCTGTTGACTCCACTCACCTCCTGAAGCCCCCAAGGAAATGGTACAGTAGGTTGACAAAAGTTCTGCTTGCTTAGGAAGGTTCCTGAGCAGGATTTTGTCTGGAAACTTTCCCTTACTCTGGCAGAATTTGGAACAAATGTTTGGCTGAAACCATATACTATCAAATTAATAGAACAATTGTAGGATAGAGAACAATAAGTCAGAAAACAAAAATGCAAGCATACAGCTCATAAAGTCTACTTTATGAAGTAGCACAGTGCTGAAAAAGTACACATTGTACTCAGTGGGATAACCACCCCCATCCCGACCCTGCACCAGCCCAACCCATCTTGCACACATTTAATTTAGGGGAAAAAAAGAGGGGAGGAGGAGGACAAAATCACTTGAGCAAATAATGCCCAGGCCTCTGCTGTGGTCAGTGGTAAACCCAGATACTCAGCAGATCACATCACCATTGTAATGAGGTAACAGTGAACAGCCAGAGCGGCACTGGGTTTGGTAACAGTCTTTTCTAAGTACAAAAACTCTGTTGACTGGCTCTGCCCATTGCCTAGTAAGCTAGTAAGAGAAGAGCCCTAGGAACAAAAACAGTAACACAGAAATAGATTACACTCTAGTATATACAACAATCCCCTTTCCTAGAATCTGTTAACATTTCAGAGCTGGGAACCGTGGTTAAGTGTTTCCTTTTCTCTAAAATTTGGGGCTCATTAATTGATTAAGCCTTGACTCACTCACAGAATGTTGTTCTTTTTGACCAAAACACAACTTCGGAAAGGACTTTAATGGAATGATGAAATAGGTGGAGACTTGTGTTTAGCAAACCAGATTAGCCACATCAATCCTTGTGATCACTGGAATATCAGATAAAGCATCCAGATAATCAATGACTGTATCTCAGAATGGGCCTCCAGGAAAATTCACTTCTGTTAGTAGTGATTAACAAGTGGAAAAGGAAAATTGGGAATCAGCATAGTTTGTTTTCTCAAATTAGGAGTGAGAAGTCAATGAAAGGGAAAGAAGAGAAAAATACAGTCAGGACGAAAACAGTTTTTATGATCTGGCATCTAAGAAAAATAAGGCAGCCTGATTAAGTGTCTGCTGTTTCCAAGGTTTTCCTATATTCTAAGTTATTCCAAAGCAACATTTTGTTTTGTTTTTTTTAAAGATTATTTATTTATTTATTCATAGAGACACACACACACACACAGAGGCAGAGACACAGGCAGAGGGAGAAGCAGGCACCATGCAGGGAGCCTGACATGCAACTCGATCCAGGGTCTCCAGGATCATGCCCTAGGCTGCAGGCAGCGCTAAACCGCTGCGCCACCAGGGCTGCCCTCCAAAGCAACATTTTGGATCAATCCTTCTCAAACAGCCAATTTAAGGACCCATGAAGGCTAGTCACCTGGAGAGATCTTTAAATACCTAGATACCCCCATCCATCTAGAGAGGAAGTCTAGTATATGACCAGGGAAACTGTACAAGATTGGACATTTAAAATATTTGCATAGAAACAGATAAGCAATAGGAGTCATTTTAGGTTCTTAATGGATCAGAGGAAAATGATCAAATAGGTCTTTGGGACACAATCTGGCAATAGAAACAGTTACGGAGCAGTTCTTCCCAAATTTAATCTACAGGGAAATCACCTAGGGATCTTGTTAAAATTCTCATTCAGTAGGTCTGGCTGCATTTCTAACCAACCCCAGGTGAAGCCACAGCTGCTGGTCCTCCAACCACACTTGGAACAGCTAAGTCTGGAGGCTGGCTACGGCTGGAGTTCCGGTACCCAGAGGCTCTTGATATAGCATAGCAGGCTGCCGGGATCAAGTCAACATTTTTTTGTTGGAGGGAAATTGCAGCTCCAACCAAGATGAGACTGTGAGATATAACAGAAAGAGCCCCTTCTGAAATCAGGAGTTCCACTTCTGGGCCATGGGAAAGTCAACTAGCTTGAGAAAATATCTTTCCTCCTGGGCCACTGCAACCCCATAGGTAAAATGATGTCTCTAAAACAGTTTCTCATCCCGTGGTCATAAATCTTCTAGCACATAGGATAGGGTCAAACCAACTTAGGTGGCCTTTTCTAAATCTGCAGGTTATTAGTAACAGTATTCTAAAGAATCAACACGAGTATCTTACATCCTTTTGGTATGTTTGCTATAAAACATACATGTCCTTCCTATACATCAATTGTGTACATTATTATTTAGACATGTAATTACACCCTAAAAAGGGGTAAATACATTCGTATGTGGGGGGTTGATATAAGAAAATGCTATTGTATACAGACCGAAAAACATTATACTTTATTTTAAAAATATTGTAAGGGCTGGTATAAACAAGTCATAGCTTACAGATGTGTGTAAATGCTGCATGAATTCTGCACATTTACTATTTGGAGGGAAAAAAAACCTTGGTTTTAAAAATTGTTTGGACTGTATGTCCTTTTTCCTTTTTAGCAGGGTGGAGAGCCAAATGAATAGAATTACAGGGTAGAATATATAAAATACCTCCTTCAAGGAAATAAATGTGTAATAGGAACTATCTAGCCAGTTCTTTCAGGCATGGGAATCCCCTGAGGCTCGTGTAAATGTGTATGTCTCTCCTCGGTGTCACTCCAGATGTTTCTGCAGGGAAAGAATCCTCCCCATATATTGGCATTAATGCTCTGTATGTAACCTCCATGCTCAGACTTGCCCCAAGCCAAGCAGCATCCCCAGGAGAGACCCCAGGGGAGACTGGGGATCCACAGGCCCTTCCCTCTCCCCTCCCTGTGTACCTGGAAAGTCATGTTTGGTGATAAATTTTCTCCTAGGCTTGGAGAGGAGAATCAAGCCTGTAAGTATCACCAGGGAATAAGGCTCAGAAGTAAAGTTTATCAGGCAGAGAGGTCAGGCCAGGACAATTTTAAATGGTAATTAAGTCTCTCCACATTTATCTTTGGAGATTGTCGTTGGTTGGGCTGTAGCCATGGCGTGGGGGGCGGCGGGTCTGCTTATAGTTTTCACTCTGCCCCTGAGGGCAACTGAGCTACACATTTTAGCCACAGCCTCTGGCTGCCCAGTTCTTAAAAACCAGATCTTGGCTTCTAGTTGCCATGGCCAACCCCCTTCACCCCCACCTACCCCCACCCCACGCCTTTTTTATATGGCGACAGGGCCAAGAAGGTTCTAAGGCTCTCATTTTTCTTCTAGTATGTTCTGTCTCATTTCTTATCCCATGTTCCAAGACAAAAAATGATGTTCTCCTACAGAAGACCCACTCGCATGGCCTGCCTGACACCTCAGGACATATCCCACAAAGGGAATGCTGCCATGTGGTACCAGTGGTATTCGTCACAACCCACAGCAAAGTCATCCCCAGGCAAGTCCTGACAGCTTTTGTCTCCCAACCTCACCCACCTTCTTTGTTCACACCTCCCCACTCTAAGCAGGAAGTCACACACCAGTAGCCACAATCGACTAAGTAAGTAGTGACAACATGTCAAAGGGTTTCAAACAGAATCCTACCGCTCCATATAGTACTTAAAACCATAAAAGCAGCAAAGGGGACAGTGACCACTGTCCAGACCAATAACAGTATTTATGGTACTAATATATATAAGATAACATATAAAGAATCAAATACCAGGCCTCGACATCCTGTGGCAGAGACTTCTGGGCATCACCCATTATCCATTCCCCTCTTCTTTAGTAATAGAAGCCTGAATTTTAGCAAGGCATTCAGCCACCCAGAGTAAAGACAACATTTCCCAACCTCCCTTGCAGCTTGGTCTGGGTTCTGGTTTTTGTAAAATCTCCTCAAAAAAGTAGTGCTTGACCTTCATGCCTTCCTCCTTGCTGCTGCCTGGAATGTGGTTTTGGATTAAAAGTAAAAATCATTTCTTGAAGCTGATAGGACAACAAGATAGAAGGAGTCCAAATACCTGATAATCAAGGAGCTAGCCACCATATGACTCTGGCTTGCTATGTTTATGTGAGAGATAAATTAACTTCTCTAATGGTAGGGCACCTGGCACATATGACTCTTGACTTGGGGGTTGTGAGTTTGAGCCCCACGTTGGGCATAGAGATTACTTAAAAATAAAATTAAAAAAAAATTAACTTCTCTGTTGTTTAAGCCCCTTCTCTGTTGGGCTTATTATTTTAGATTTTCTGATAAAGTTCAATTGTATTCTGATACAATTTCCTTTAAGATTTCATATGTCAATGACATCCCCAAATCAATTGCATCATTGTTTCACTAGATAGAACATCCAAAATAATAGCTTTGAAGCCTAAAAAAATCTATTTGTAATTTCTACTTCATGTATATAAAATAACTGAATACAATAAAATGTAATATACAGTATAGTACAGTATTCCTACTTTACAGTAAACAGTGAAAAACTCTTTTGATAAAATCTTCCTGGGGTGCCTGGGTGGCTCAGGCAGTTAAGCATCTGTCTCTAGTTCAGGTCATGATCCCAGGGACCTGGGATTCAATTATATAGGGCTTTCTGCTCAATGGGGAGCCCACTTCTCCCTCCCCCTCTGCCTGCCACTCTGCCTGCTTGTGTGCTGCTTTCTCTCTCTCTCTCTCTCTCTCTCTCTCTCTCTTTCTTTGTGTCAAAAAGTAAATAAATTAAATCTTTGGAAAAAAACTTCAAGGCAGATGACTTTTTCTCTAGAAATACTTGGTGCAGCAACTTAATTTTTGTACTCTTGATCACTAGAATTAGGCACTGGGTCAAATTTCTTTCCCTTGGTCTCCTTTCCAAGTCCTTGGAGGAATATGAAGAATAATTTGGGGTTGATGAGGTCAGTTCATGTTAATGGATAGGAAAGAATCATAAGTACTTACAGCACTGATATACATCCATGTCATTTAACCCTCAGAGTATTTTTAATTATCAGATTCAGAAACTGAGGCTCCAACAAGTGGCATGACTTCCACAAGTTCATAACCTATTAAGTAGGGACCTTGGATCCAGGTTTTCGGATTCATAGTGTATCATAATTACCTGTTTATTTGTCTCCCCACTAGACCATAGATCCTTATTCATTGTTATAGCCCCAGCACCAATCACAGGGCCTACTATATTAAATATCCTCAATAAATAAAACATGTTAAATGAATTAACAAGTCTAAAATCCCATTCTGCCATTGCTCCCTTGCTCTGCAAGGGTTCTACAAGCCAGTGCTCCTAATATATTCCAGGTCACTCCCAGGCCATATGGCCTGTCAAAAGAATGTGGTCAAGGCTGAGACAGAGGGGAGCAAAACTGGTGAACACACCCATATGACACACTCGTGTTCTCCTCCACACTCTCCTGGGCCTGGGCGGGCCCACCACGTAGGGCATTTGGATGCGTGCCTCATGGCCTGGGAGACAACTTGCACTTTGTGTACTTTTCCAGGGAAAGGAAAAGGCAAGCATGGTCTAACACATGTTAGAAATGCTGCTGCTTGGTGTCCTGACATCATAGCATCCACCCAGACTGATTCCTGGAGGCAGGCCCACTTGCCAGGCATGGGCTGCAGAGTACACGGGAAGAGGGGTTAGGCACAGTGAAATGGAGTATGTAGCTAAGATAGGCAGTGTGACCAGTCATTGTGACACAATGCACGGGGTAAGAATAGAATGGAGCCTTTCCACATGTCACATCCCTGTGTCTCCAGATCCATTGAAGTTGTCTAAGTTTTGAGCTTAGAGGCAAAGAGAATAGAACTCATTGCTCCTTAGGAGACCTGGATTCTCGGAAGCCAGCTGGATCTGAGCTGATATCGCTTTAAGTTCTCCCAAGGAACAATGAGGATGGGGCCAGCCTAGCTGTCTGCCACTTCCTTTACCCCTCTCTCCAGCAAGGGTGCCAGAGGAAGAAGTGCTTTTTTTTTTTTTTTCTTTCTGTGACTCCTTACAGGATCAGTACATGAAAACACCCTTGATTGAACCAATGGTCACCAATCATAAGGAATCTACAGCTAAATTATCACCTGGCATGATGGAAATAACATTATTGTAAAATGTTGTCATGATATTAAGGTCTTCCAATTGGAAAACCAAAAGTTAAGGCTGTGCTGGCATTCATTTTCCAATAAATGAGCTGGCTTAAATACTGACTTTCTCTCCTTGACTTGTAAAAATGAGCTAAAAATTTAAGAGAGAGTTCAATAAATATTTTAAAGATTGCTATTAAGTACAAATACTTTAACAATTTAACAGAACCAGAGGAAGCCAGCCTTCAAATCTGACCTTTCTTGTCTTTGCCCTGCTCCCAAGTCAGAATGAAATTTGGTGTCTCAAACAATAACACAACTGCCTAGAACCTGGCACATAGTACACACTCAAAAATAAGGAACAAGGAATTCTATGTGCCTTATGAGTTGGCACCTTAAAGACTTTTTCGAGTTTGTGGAGTTGGACTAAATTCAAAAATAGTATATTAATCCTCTGGTGAATATTCACAGAAACGGCTACAGGAATATACATTTTCCTTTGTTAAAAATTGTATCTGCATTCAAATATTGGCCTTGGCATTTCCTAACTAAGTACTGGCTGCTTTGAATGTTACTATGTTAAGCCATCTGCACTGGAAAGCAAAATCCTGCTAAGAAATACGATCACAGGTTGTAAAGAGATTATCATGTTCCTGATCACTATACATTATTTTATTTTATTTTATTTTATTTTAAAGATGTATTTATTTATTCATGAGAGACACACACACAGCAAGAGAGAGAGACACACGCAGAGACAAGCAGAGGGAGAAGCAGGCCCTTCGCAAGAGCCCCACGTGGGACTCCATCCCAAATCCCGGATCACGACCTGACAAACGACCTGAGCCGAAGGCAGACGCTCAACCGCTGAGGCTCCCAGGCATCCCACTATACATGTTATACTTCGAATATCTCCCTAAGAAAAGGACATATTAAAACAGCAAACTTTGTCACAATTGAGCTGAGTACTCTTACACAATCATGACTATGGGCAGCATATTCATTTTTATGTGTATTTTCAGTGGCTTCCCTGCACTGGCTCACTAAAATGAAACCTTTTTTCCTGAATCTAATAATGGACAAGAGGCTTCTCATTAGACCTGGTTTTTCAGGAACCCACCAGCGTCTGTGAGGCAAAGTGCCTTGTACTGTTCTTATTGCCCACAGTCAGAAGATCTGTGTGTGTGTTGGCGGGAGGAGGGGGGGGGCGGAGGAGGGGATGCAAGTGGTCCAGTGGAGGGGGCTCATTGCCTGGCTAAGAACAGAAGTTCAAGTGAAGGTTCTAGAGAGAAAGTGCAAAGTGAAAGTTTAAAGGAAGTTGATTTGGCATAAGAAAACTACAAAGTGCCAGTTTCCTTTGGATTTTTAGATACCTGGGGTGGGGGTGGGGATTTGACCTAGTCTTAAGGTGACCAATCTGCAGGTTGAGGATCAGGCGACAACAACTTACACCTGATCTCTGGAAGCTGGTCAGTTGCCCCCCCTCCCCCGCCCCGCCCCATGGAAGATGGCAGGAAGCAAGTGAGAGCACGAGCAAAGTCTGGGAGCAGAACATGCATGACTGTTTGAGCTGCTCTCAGAGTGTCCTGTGCAGCCTCAGGGAAATCCAAGGGCACAGAAACTTCCAGCCCAGGTCCAGACACGATCCCGATCCCGCAGATTGTGACACTTCCTCATCTCCACTGGCATCACGCACTCTGACCCAGTGCAGGGAGGACTGAGAGGGTGTGGGCAGTGTGTCAAGGTGTGAGAGGAAGTGTATGCAGCAAACTCAGAATCACTAGGATGTGATAAAAATAAGAAGAGAATGCTATCTCGAGAATACTGGATGAGGGAAAGAGTGGAGAGTCCCAAATGGTGAGAAACTAAGATAAGGTGCAATGCTCCTGTGTGGTCCCTAACAGGAGCATTTCCTGAAATCATATCAATTCCAGTATTCGATTATAATTAGATTATAATCACAATAACAACAAAAATTTGCCATGAAATGGGAAGACACTGTACTACTTTCTCTCCCTCACTCTTGCCCATGCATCCCAATCCGTCTCCTTGAAGGGAATGTTCATGCTTAGATCACTTGAGGATCCTGTCATGTCTCCAAGGACTTGGGTGGTACCTCTGGAAAGTAGATGAATGAGAGCCAATGAATGAGTGAATGAGCGAATGAATGAATTAGCAGCCCTGGGCCAGGCATTTATGCCTGCAGTCTCTGGTGGAAAGAGAAATGAAGGCAAGGAGGGAAAAAGGAAGAGAGCAAATGATAAATTCCCCCACGCCTGTGATTGCCCCCAAATGACAATTTGATCTAAGTCAGTGGTTCTCAAACTTTGGGGTGTATGAGAATTACCTGGTGGGCTTGTCCAAACAGATGGCCAGGCCCCCACTCCCAGAGTTTCTGACTCAGTAAGTGGGGCCAGAGAATCTGCATTCTTAACAAGTTTCCAGAGGTTGCTGATGCTCTTGGACCACACTTTAAGAATTGCTGCTCTAGTCAGCACTCTGGACCCATCCCAGCATCCCCAGAAACGACCTCTCTGCAGAGTATTGGAACCTCTAAGGCAATCCAAGACATTTTAGAAACAGACGACAGAGAAGGGAGAGCACAGCTGCTGGGCTCCAGCTAGCTCACTGCCACACGGAAACTGGAAATCAAGATTCTCATTTGAATTTTCTCAGTGTGAAAGCGTTGGCAAGTAAGTTTGTTTGTTTGTTTTTAAGTGAAAGCCTAACAAAAATAGGTTTGCACATTCCGTCCTAGTCCTTTCCGAGGATCTTTTCAGAGCGGGAGGGCTGGGACAGTCCCGCGTTGGGCAAGTGGAGGTGACCACAGGGCCACCAGCCTCAGGGCCTTCCCCCTCCCTCCGCACAGCCTGGCCTTGGCCTTCGCTGCTCAGGTCCTCTTCTTAGTCACGAACACCAGCGGGCTCCGTTCGAGAAGCACCGTGAATTCCGAGGTGCCTGGACTCGGGGTCTGGCCGGGCTTTCTCTTTCGAGGCGGACTGTAGTCTGCTTCCTGGGCTCGGCGGCGCCGGGCGGGCTGGGGACGGGCCTGGGCCGCGGAAGCCCCCCGGAGCCCCCCGGAGCCCCCCGGAGCCCCCGCCCCGCCCTGGGCCCGAGCTGCCCGCCCCGGGCCGCCGCGCTCCCCGCGCCCAGCACGTGCCTCGGCGGCCGGCTCTGGGCCCAGCCCGTCACCTGCGGGGCTCCTCCGGGGCTCCTCCCGGGCTCCTCCCGGGCTCCTCTCACGCAGCGGGGCCCTTCGCAGCGTCACGCGCCCCCCGAGGGGCGGAAGGGTCGCGGGGCGGCCTGGGCCCGGCGCCCGCCCGCCGCTGCCGCACACCCGGGGAAGCCTAACCCCGCGCGCCCAGGCTTCGGGGGGCCTCGCCTCGGGTGCCCACCCCCTGCTGCGGCCCGGGGCCGGCGACCCCTCCCGGGCACCCCCTGCGGCGCGGGCCGCCCTCCTGCCCCGGAGCAGCCCGCGAGGCGACCCGCCGGCCGCCCTCGGGACGCAGCGGGGCCGGGACTGGGCGGCCGGCAGCGGCCCCTCGAGCCCCCCCGGCGCCCCCCGCACGCGTCTTGGCGCTCGCTCTCCGGCTGCAGGAGCAGGTCGGCCCGGAGGGGACCCCGGCGCGGCCCCGCGCGAGGGCCGGGAGGACGCAGACGCCCGGGCGCGCGGGCCGGCCTCCCCACACGGTCCCCCGCAAACCTCTCCTGCCTGTCCCGCGGGGCGGGGGCGGGGTCGGGGCCCCGGAGTCGGCTGGAACCGGCGCTACTCGGCGCGCGACCGCCCGCAGGCTCCCCGCGCCGGGGCCGCCCCGGGTCTCCTCCCTGCCCTGCCAAGTCGGAGTCCCCCGGAGCCCGGAGCGGCGCCGTGAGTCCGAACCCGCCGCGGAAAAGCCCCACCAGGCGGGAAGTCGCCGGGGGCCTCGCGTGGGGTCGAGCAGCCTGTGGGCCCCGACGGCGGGCCGAGACCTCCTCTCCGGCAGTCCTGCGGCGCACAGGACCCTACCTCCGCGGCCGAGGGGCTCAGGTCCAGGTGGAAGCGGTTCTGCCGCGGCGGGGCGGCCGCCGGCTACGCACACGCGCCCCGGAGCCTGCGGCCGGTGACCACCGGGCCCCTGGGCCGGGAAGTGCCCGGCGCTTGCCTCCAGGGGGCGCTGCGACTCTTCCCGCGGCCCGCGGAGCTCGGCCCGCGGCGGTGCCTTCCCAGCCGGTCCCGGTGTAGAGCGCCCACTGGAACATACTTTTTGAAAAGATAAAATTCTTAGTCGCTTGGTCCCTGTTCCACACCCTCAGTTCGAAGCCCGGTGCCCGGGAGCCTCCCCTAGGTTTTCACGGGCCCGCTCACTGCCCGCGGCCGCAGCACACACGCCCCGAGAACTGCGGGATCTGGGAGAGCCGCGAACAGTGCGGGAAGTTCAAATGCAAAAGGTCCCCGCCCTAAAGAGGCTGAGGACGGCTCGGAGAAAGGGAGGCAAGTTCTCAGAGAAAATGGCAGCTGGAATCCCTGGAGAAAAAGATGGGGTCACCATAATTTGTGTCTTAAAGGGTAAACATTTTTAGGATAATCGCAGTGCGCGCTAAGAATTAACCGCCAGGAAGCCTGTTGTCTGACACCTGCTCGCTGCTTAACCGGCGGAGCCTCCTGGGTGGGCCGTGGCGGGGGCAGAGGGGACTACTCTGCGGGCGCTTTCCTCCTCCAACCCAGCTTCCTCTCTCCGGCCTTCACCCCGTCCTCCAGGGGCGTAAACTTTCGGCGGTTCAGGTTTGAGCAGCAGCTGCTCGCGCGCCCCTCGTCAGTCTGTTAGCCACCGCCTTGGAAGCGTCCTCGGTGCAGAAAACCCAGAAGCCCAGAGCGAAGACAGCAGATGACCACGTCCGCGGAAATGTCAGCCTGAACCGGCCGCGCAGCTCCCGGGGACGCAGGGCAGCGGGACTGCCGCGCAGAGCTTCAGATCCCGGGAGCAGCCGGGCCGCGGCAGGCGACAGGACTTCACTCTCCGCACACCTGGACCCCACGACTCGCCGTGGGCGGGGGCCTGTCTTCCCAGCCGAGCCTTGGCGCGCGGGGAGGCCGGCGGGTGAGGCTGCTCCGGGGCGGGCCCCCACCCGGCGTGCGCTCTGGATGCTGGCGTGAGCAAGGGGCTCGCTGGGGCCGAGCGAGGAGAAAGCCAAGGGCCCACCGGGGTGGGCGCGGAGGTGGCTCGGGGAGCCCTGCGCGCGGCGCGAAGCTCAGCCACGGGCTCGCCCTCGGCCTGGAGCGCGCACCTGCCTGGTGCGGCGGCGGGGCCTGGGGACTGCGTAGGCGCTGCCCGCCACGCGGCTTCCCCAAAGCCCGGAACTCGTCGACTCTTCCCTACCTTTCAAGCAACAGCAGCCCTCGGGCCGGCGTAGCCCAGACTCCACTGTGGAATTTCGGAAGCTGGGGTGGGCGAGGTAAACACGTTTATGAAAAAACCTGGGCTCAGGAGGTTTGCGGAAAGAGGGCGCAACTCGTGGGTGGTTGGCAGTGCTGTCCACCCCGCAGGAACAGCTGGCGGTGCCTCGCACACACACACACACACACACACACACACACACACACACACTGAGCGGGTAGGTGTGAAGCCGGCCGCTGGGGAGTTGCCTCCACTTTGGGAGAGGAAAGACGAAGCGTAGGAACGCTCTTCAGGTCACCACCCCGGGTGTGTGTGTCCTGGGGGTCTGAAAGAAGAGAAAGTTCACTCCAAATCTTCCAAATTGAGAAAAGCTGCGGAAGGAATGAGGTGGTTAGAGAGAGGGGACCACAGGCATCTCGGTACTTGGAGCTCAGGACTGAGCGCTGAAATGAAAGCACCCCTACAGAACCACTAGGGGAAACGTGTTGTTGTTGATGTTGTTGTTGTTGTTGTTTTAAACCCCTGAACTCTTAGGCATTCTGCTTCTTCCACGCTGTTTGTCAAATCCACTTTAAGCAGTTAAAGACTGGAGGATATTAAATACTTGGTTCTCCATTCCAAGCTCACTTTTTAACCTTTGAGAATTTGAAATTGGAAAAAAAAAAAAAAAGGTAAAAAAAGGATCTACTATCCCTGGGTTACGTTTTACCAAAGGAACGAAATATTCCGTCCATCTGGGCATAAATAAAATAGAAGGAATTGTATCTTAATACAGCACTATCTCGTAGCTTCTGCCAGGCTCACCACTCACTGTTTAACCTCTGGACAGGTTATAGTCTTCTGCTCTTATTTGTCCACTACCCCGCACAATGAGATTATTTGACCTGTCCTTTGGGGCGGCACATCCAGCACCAACTTTTGACCAAATTCAACTTTTGAATTTTGAGAGCTGGAGCATTTTGGCTGGAAAACGTGCCCCTCAGAGCGCGAACTTGCCGGGGGCTAACGCAAATCCCCTCCAGTGACTCCTTTGGGACGAAAGGCGTTTTGCTCAATGTTGTTCACGCAGATCTCATCTGGAAAGAAGCTATTTAAAATGAGTGTGTCATTCCCTTTCTGTTACTCGATCACCCTACTTACAGCGTAGCTGAAGTGTGTTCTGCAATTACACTCACACAGAACCAGACATTTAGAAGAACCTGAAGAAATGTATCACTACACCAAATTCGATTAAGTTTCCTGGAGACTGAACAAAGAATGGTATTTCTTTTTCTGGGAATGAAGATGTACATGTTTTGAGAAGCTACAATAGTATTTTCCGAAAATTTTTAAATGATCGTTCTTCACCCATTCCAGATGGATTCTGTATTGTTTACCAAAGGGTCGCAGATGCCCACCCTTTAACCAAGTTGGTTAACTGCTTGTAAAATGTGCACTGGCTGATTAAGCCTTAAATATTGGAAGAAATTTCTGGGACATTCTACATATGTCTTTGCAGCAATTGCGGAATCAATCAATTGTCATCTCTAAAACCAAACTTCGTTTAGAAAACAGCAAGCAAAAGCAGACTACAGTTATAATCGTAATTGACAAAAAGTATGTGCAAAGCTGTACTTAAAATTGAGGGAAGGGTGATGTATCTTGGAGAATGCGATCTAGAACCGATTGGTTTTACTCTACGGAGAAGATGGTTATATTAAACTTGTTAAGATGTTGAAATTAGTCTGGAGAGCGCGAAGTAAAACTACAAAATGCCCGCAGGGTCTTCAGGAAGCAAAGAACCAGTTCGGTTTCTAACACTACGAGGAGAAGTGGCACCGCGAAGGAAAGAGGGTGGGCTTTGCTGCGAGTGAGCTTTGAGCCGAGTCACCTTCGGCTCATCTCGGCAACAGGGAAACCTCGGGCAAACCTGCTCCTTTAAGACCCAGTTGCTATCCAAACACAAGTAAACAGAGTGGACCATTAGCGGGCGCCGGGCGCGGAGGCGGAGCCAGGCTCGAGGGCCCCGCGCCGCCGCGGGACGCCCGCCCGAAGGGGAGGCGGGGCTGCTACTAAAGCCCCGGACGCCGCGCGGCGGGCAGCCCGGGGAGGGACGCGGGCGGGAACGGAGCTCCGGGCGCTCGCGGCTGGAGGGGGATGGCCCTGCGAGCCTGCGGGCCCCGAGCTGAGGTGGAGTCGGCGGCCGCAGGCAGGCGGAGGCGCGGGGTTCCGGGCGAGCGCTGAGCGCCGGCTCTACCCGCCCTCGGGTTTTGCAAACTCCGCGTGGACGGAGCTGGACCTCGGCGAGGATCCGCTCTCCTGTTGTGCTGCTCGTCGACCTCCGGACCATGTCCGCGGCTCCCGGGATTCCGCTCGGAGAAAGGAGTTTGCCCGGCGTGGGCCCAGTGACCTTCCCGAGCTCCGCGCCTCGCCACCTGGGCCGGGTCTGAGCGGCGCCGCCCGGCGGACCTTTCTGCGGGAGGTGAGTGTCCGCCCCGGGAGGGAGCTGCAGCCGCCCAGGGAAGGAGGGGAGCGGGGGTGCTCGGATCCTCGGCCGGGCGTGCCGCGAGTCCGGGGAAAGGAGATCCTCCGGGTGCGATCCTGGGGCATCGTGTCTCTCACTCGGTGGGATCCCCGGCACTCCGCCCGCAGCCGGCACTCAGGGACACACACTGTTAGGTGTCGATTGCAGTTTTGTTTTCGACATCGGCACATAGCATTCATCCAGGCTTTTATAAAAGCTGACCCAAAGTACGCTGAGATAAAACCCCACAGTCGTGTGGCGCTTCTGACGCTGCGGTAGTGCTCCTGGTCCGCGCGTCCCGGGGCAGCCGCGGCGGCGCAGCGCGAACGCGCGGGGACTCTCGCTGCCGGCCTAGCCAGCGCGCGGCGAGAGGGGAGCAAGAGTTCAGTCCTAGGTGATTCTCCAGCCTCGTAGCCGGCCTTTTGATTTCCCTCCCACCCTCCAGTCCTGGAGGAGCGAGCCGAAGGCAGATTCCCCGGGGATTCATACGCCTGGATTCCCGTAGCAGAGCTACAGAGAAAGGACTGGCGGTTGCAGGGAAGGAGGGAGAAAAAGGTGTTTGTGGAGGGAGCGCTGGATCCGTCTCCCTACCTGTTGGCGGAGAACAAAAGAGGGTTGGCGTTTCCGAAGCGAAACGGCGCAGACAGCTCCTTTCTCTGCTAAACAAACTGCAGTCTTGAACAGAACAAGAAAACACGCAGGGGGAGCGAGGAAGCGGAGAGAAACAGAACCCTGATTATGCGGAAGGCATCTTAATTTAATTAACTCCTTGGGAAGGCAGAGGCGCTGCGAAGGGGGCAGGAACTTCCCAGCCGTTTCCTTCTGTTCACCTGATCCAGACTTATTTCAACATTATTACTTTTTAAGTGATCTAGTCCTTATATCTACTAGGACTATTGCTCTTATTTATGTAAAATTCCACTGTGGCTTGGGCTGAAATTCAGCGAGTCTATGGACCCATCAAGTCATTTCTCTCACACCAACACACAGATTTTAGCAGATGACCCCTGACTGTATATTATTTTTAGATAACTCAGTGTAATAGCAGCATTACCAAAGAGCAAGACTTCATCAAATTACCACATACCTTCCCCCCCCCCCAATGTTTTGAAAGCTTCACTGAACTGAAATTAGTTGTGTACACATCTCACTTGTTGACAGCCAGTGACCTAAATTTTACAAAACTTCTATACATGCCTGGAAATCCCTGTGAAGAAGACTGCTGAAAGAAAACTAGCCTCTGCTCCACCAAAATATTAATGTCTTTTCACGGGTTCTTTCCTTGTAAAATTAAAAGTAAGGAGTGGTCCGAAAAGGAGTAGAGAGAAATGACAGCAGAGGAGGAGGATGATCGCTGTTATTGCCTGAAACTCAGTGTGGGAATTACATGCTCAACTCTAGACAAAACGAAAGTACTTTAAATCTCTTCGTTGACTTAAAATATCTTTTGACGTATATTTCTAGCAACTCAGTGGGAGAGTGGAAATCTAAATTCTCTAATTACTTATGGCAAAAGTGTTTGGTGGATATTTAGGTCTGTTCTGTTTGTAAAAGTGTTGAAGTCACCAATGGTTTGCTCTTCCTCTATGAAGAAACTATCTGTCCTGCAAATTAAAATGAAAACTTACTATGAAATACACTTTTGTGCCATTTTGGATCTGAACTGTAATAGAGCTGCTAATTTTTGTTATAAACCCCTTGAAGAAGGGAAGGAAGATGGCACTCCGCTTTCTGCTGGCAGAATTAACATGTAATGTTTAGGGCAGATTTCACTTAGTGCATGTGACATGGAGCTCACAGGTGGTGATATTCCTTCAGTTGACAACCTCCCTCACCCCCCACAACAGTGGTAGGAGTTGTACTTCACCTCCTGTATTTATTTCTAAGAAATCTAGTCTGGGAATACGCCCAAATAATAATTTCAATTTCCTCTCTATGGGGGAGACCACTTTTTAACTAGGGGAAAAATAATATTTTGAATCTCTGGAAAATCCTCATTACACAAAAAGAAGGAAATAAAAGTGCAATTTATTTTTTTAATGGAAGAGGAAATAATCAGAATACCGGGGATGTTAGTAGAATCCTTTTTTTTTTTCCTTTCCTGCCTTTCTAGGAGGGCTTGAGTGTTGCCACTGAACAAAAATGAATCGTGATTTGTGGTGGGAAAGTGTATTACTAATGGAGGTTTACAGTTTCGGTTGAATGGTCTGAGACCCTCTGACGGTTACACACCTCTCATTAACTCCCAGTCCGAACTCCCAGACCGAATACACCAGGCCGAGGCGGTTCATTAATAAATCCCGGTCTCTGCGCACTCCAGGCAGAAGAGGCGGGAGAGGAGGTGTGGGCCTCCGGGGGCGACCGAATTCTGACTTGTCAGAGCGCGTCATTAGCGCGGTCCCCCGCGTCGGCCCTCGGAGCCACGGGCACACTTCCCAGGCGGCTGGAGAGGATTCCGGCGCGCAGGGCGGTGGGCGGTGAGGGCAAGACCCGACCGACTTTCCCACCTTCCTGCTGGGTTCAAACGCCGGGCTTCGGGGTCGGTGGCTCTTAGCTGCGCGCCTGCCCCGCTCGGCGAAGGGGCTTAGCTGTGAGCCACCCACCTGGCTGCGCTGGGAGCTGCCCTCCGAGGCGGAGGCGGAGGCGGAGGCGGAGGCGAGGCCCAGGTCCGCTGAACGGCGGCCGGCGGTGGGAAACAGTGGGCCCACCCTGGGTACAGGTGAGCAGCCCCGAGCGGCCGGGGTCTGAAGTCCGACCTCTGTGTTGCCATTCGGGGCGCAGGGAGATGGGAGTGTGTGCGCCCCGCTTAGGCCCAGGCCGCGCTCGTCTTCCCGCAGATAAACGAGCTTCCTCCAGGCCCGCAAAGCCGCACTGTGCCCCGCCGGCTGCGGCTCCCCTGCTGCCCCTCCCGTACCCCTTCCTAGGGAGCCCACTCTCCTCTCCACTCCTCTTTTCTCCTCTACTGAGGCCTCCCTGGTGTAGGAGCGCGCCCGGTGCCAGCCCGGGAATCCGCGCTCGGTCTGGGAGAAGGGGTTCCGGCCTTAGGGAGGTTCTCCGCCCACCTACCCCTATCCCGCACCACCGCACCCCACCCCCTGGGAGTCTGAACCATCTGGAAGGGATCTTGGTGGGGGGTGGGAGAGGACGGCCCCTGGGAAGGAGGAGGGGGGCAATCCTATCCTGAACCTGGCCCCCGAAGTGTCACTTTCCTTTCCTGCGGCCCCGTCACCGCTGATAAATGGGACTGAGGCAGAGGAAGGAAAAAGAGGACCTCCGAGGTCAGCGTGGGGCCAGACCGGCCCTTCCTAGGACCCTGCGGCCCCGGAGCGCAAAGTGCACCCCCGCTGCGCTCCAGCACCCGGGAACGGCGGCGCTGGGCGGGGCAGGCGGCGGGGCGCAGCGTGTGACCGGCAGCACCGACTCTACCGGCCCTCGGGGTGGTCCCCCAGGGAGCTCGGGGGCGCCCAGGCGACAGCAGCGGCCCTAGGCCTGCCGGTATTGGCGTCGCGCGCCATTGCGTTTGCCCGAGCTTCGCGGGACAGGGTGGGGTGGGTGGGCAGAACTGGGTGCTGCCTCCGCTAGCGCACCCTGCACACACACGCCGCCCGCCTTTCTCTCTCCCGGGACCTGGGTCTTCCGTCCGTGGGTGCCCGCAAGCCGACCTTCCTGCGGGCGCCCACGGAAGGGCCTCCAGGGTGCCCCGCTCGCCAGAAGGCCACTTCCTGGCCCGCCTGACACCCGGGCCCCAGGGCCGAGCTGGTGCAGACTGGCCTGGCAGGCGCTCAGCACTCCTTTGGGGGACCCCGGAGTGGAGGGAGGAGGAGGACTTTGAAGGAAGGTGCGGGAAGCCGCGCCGGCGCCACAGGAAAGGCCGAGCCGGCTTGGGTAACAGTCACAACTCTCCCTCTCTTCCCCTGCATTTTTAGGGTCTTACCTGCGTGCTGTTGTCTCTCTGGGTTTTCACCGGAGCCCCACGCCCACCTGCCTCTGAGTCCTGGAAGACAGGGGCGGTTCCCTCCGCCCCCCAGCACCCGGGAAAATGGGGAGCAAGGCCCTGCCGGCGCCCATCCCGCTCCACCCGTCGCTGCAGCTCACCAATTACTCCTTCCTTCAGGCCGTGAACACCTTCCCAGCCGCGGTGGACCACCTGCAGGGCCTGTATGGCCTCAGCGCCGTGCAGACCATGCACATGAACCACTGGACGCTGGGGTACCCCAACGTGCACGAGATCACCCGCTCCACCATCACCGAGATGGCGGCGGCGCAGGGCCTCGTGGACGCGCGCTTCCCCTTCCCGGCTCTGCCCTTTACCACCCACCTCTTCCACCCCAAGCAGGGAGCCATTGCCCACGTCCTCCCAGCCCTGCACAAGGACCGGCCCCGTTTTGACTTTGCCAATTTGGCAGTGGCTGCCACGCAAGAGGACCCCCCTAAGATGGGAGACCTGACCAAGCTGAACCCGGGGCTGGGCAGCCCCATCTCGGGGCTCAGTAAATTGACTCAGGACAGAAAGCCCTCCCGAGGGAGGTTGCCCTCCAAAACGAAAAAAGAGTTTATCTGCAAGTTTTGCGGCAGACACTTTACCAAATCCTACAACTTGCTCATCCACGAGAGGACCCACACAGATGAGAGGCCATACACGTGTGACATCTGCCACAAGGCCTTCAGGAGGCAGGATCATCTGCGGGATCACAGGTGAGGTGGGGAAAGAGGTTGGCCTGGGAAGGGAAGGCAACTTTGTCCAGAGTACCGAGTCCTGAGAGAGATTCCAAATGTCCCTAAAATCCCCTCTGAACTAGAATATATCCCCCAAAGGCCCTTGCTGGCCAGCTACAGTGGACCTCCAACATTTACCTTTTTCCTCTGCGGCCTCCTACTCCGACCTGTCCTTGTTTGGAATGCCGGAGGGCCTTTCCTCATCCTTAGGCAGTTACAATCTGGTGGGTTGGCCTCGGCCCTGAGATCAGTTTCCCCTTGATCTGTTGCCAAGGGGGGGCGGGGGGAAGGGCAGTGGGTAAAGCCAAGGGACCCCTAAGACCTTCCTGCGGTGGGTAGTAGTCCGGGCTGCTGTCAAAACCACTTCTAGAAATGTCCCTTGGCCACCGCTACTGGGTTCCCTTCCTTCCCTATCTCCCCACCCCTCAGGTGCACCCCAGAGCCTACCAAGGCAACCTTTATTTTATTTATGGGGGTCTTGAGATCACTGACTTTAGAAACAGCCCCTCACAGCCCGCCCCCCAAGACCTTAAACTCTACATTAATAAACGGCAACTGAAGAAATACTATAAGTGTTTTCCTCTGGGGAAAAACTTCCCAGGAGAGAGGTTGGAGATCTCTTTGGACTCTACTTGCAATTCCACAGGGCTAGGACTTCAGTTGGGATTCTCCACGGCTGTTTAGGGATTTGCTAAAATAGTTCCCTTAAATTCTATCTTGCCTAACATCCCAATTTGGCCAGTTTAAGTACCAGAGAAAACCATACAGACCAAGAAAGACTCATTCCGGCACAATTTTGAGCTCCAGAACAGCCAGAGAGGGCGATCAAGTGTAGATAAAGCCGGAGGAAAGAATACAATCTAAAAATATAAATAAAGGGAATCCTGTTTCTTTTGTCCTTTTGCGACTTCCTTTGGAATAACTGTCAAAAGAAACTCCTCACCATGGTGGTAAAACCATTTCAATGAAACCTTATATTGATTTACAGGTATATCCATTCCAAAGAAAAACCTTTCAAATGTCAGGAGTGTGGGAAAGGATTTTGTCAGTCTAGAACTCTAGCAGTTCACAAAACTTTACATATGCAGGTAAGTTTGTTTTCTTGTTTAAAGACAATGGCTGGTTTCGTTTTATCATTTTCGCTCTTAAAAGGTGTTCAATGGCAGGCACTTTCTCTTAAAAGGCCATGTTAGATTTAGTTTTCTAGGTGGGGAAAACACTCAACCTTTTTATATACACACCAAAAAAGTAATCTTACTTAACACAAAACATTATTATATTTTTCTTAAAGAAAAGGCCATTCTCTATATTTCTAAATTCTAATTTTAGAATTATTATTCCCCCCCATCTGATCTGCCCTGCATTTAAAGCTTTCGTGTTTGAGAGGAAATAAAGGTAATTTTGATAATGGAGGCATGATGAAATCCCATATGCTCACTCTCCCAGGGGCCTCATAATTTGTAGTTTACAGAACATTGAGGAATAGTTTAATTTTCCAGCAAAGAGGAGTCTTATTGCCTGGGAGAATGTCATTCCTTAAGAGAGGATTAGCGTTTTTCCTTCCTCCTTTTCCTGCCTGTGACACGGTGATGAAATGTAAAGAGCTGGAAATCACAAAGCCCACCACGGTGGCCACCGGTAGTTATCAGTGCAATTGGGCCTCTGTGTGTGCCTGCAAGTGTGTTTCTGCGATTGGAGGATTAGGAGCCAGATTTGTTCCTGCAAGTCCCCTCTTTTGTTGTCGTGCACGTGTTAGGTTAATGCTTGTGATACCGATAAGACAGAAACTATTGAGAAGGGTGCGGTGGTGGTGTGAAGGATTAATCCTTTGCTTGCTTCACATCTGAACAGGAATCTCCACACAAATGTCCCACATGTGGAAGAACCTTTAATCAGAGAAGTAATCTGAAAACTCACCTTCTCACCCATACAGACATCAAGCCCTACAGCTGCGAGCAGTGCGGCAAAGTGTTCAGGCGAAACTGTGATCTGCGGCGGCACAGCCTGACTCACACCCCGAGGCAGGACTTCTAGAGAAGCCCAGGATGTGTCCCATGCTGCCGCCGCTCCCCTCCCCAGACACCTCTCCAAGCCTCCCACCCAGGGGTCGCACCCCCAACCCCTTACTGACCCCAGCTCCTCCCCTGCAGCAGCCGCACCTGCAGCTCCAGGGAGTTAACTCTTCTTCTCGAGAACTGAAAACTGTAGAAAGCCACACCAGTACATCCCTTCACAAAGAGCATATGCTAGTTTCTTGTAGATATTCACAGCTCATTTTAGAGCTCTGTACATAATGTCATGGGTCTTTGTTTTGTTGTTTTGTCTTGTTTGTTTTTGTATCTTGTTGGATGCACCTAGATATGGAAAATGGAAGCCAAATTTATCTTTAAAGAGTGTATTTTCAAAATAAAACTTCTTGTTTGTTTCAACACTTCTGCAAAAGTGTCTTACTATTTAACTTTGTTTTTTCTTCTGGGTTCTGGAAGAGTAGGATGCCTCTAAAATATTCAATCCTTTTAAAATATTTTATTTATTTATTCGAGAGAGAGGCAGAGACATAGGGGAGAAGCAGGCTCCTTGTGGGGAGCCTGTGCAAGACTTGATTCCAGGACCCTGGGATCATGCCCTGAGTGTGAAGGCAGACACAACCACTGAGCCACCCTCACATCCCTAAAATATTCAATATTGAGAGGGTTCTTTGTCCCTAGGTTTTAAAAATGAGACTTCTCACATTTTTTTTTACTGAAACTTCAGCTCTTCCCTTTCTGTATTGTGGCAATTTGGAATTGGAATTTTTGTTTTTCAAAGATATTAAAATTGATATCCTTAAGTTTTTATCCCTTTTTGTTTATTCTAATTCCTTATATATTATGCCTTCAGATAAAAGCAATATAATGATCATTATTAATAACATACAACGCCATGACTGCCCTACCTGAAAGCGCAAGGTGAGAAAAGTCCTTGACCTAATGTCAAAATTTATGATGGACAACTTCTCTTACCATCAGCTTCGAACACTATGACTTAGCACTATAGACACTTTATTTTGGTTTCAGGAGAGAGCCTAATAATCCTCCTATAGAAGAGCGCAGGAAGGTACAACCTTTAGAAGACGGCAGGCAAGAGGAGAAAGGAGAAACTACTTAGCCGTGAAAATATTTCTTTCCTAAGGTGGAGATGCTTTCTTCTAGAAGGTTCAGCTTTCTTTGCAAAGCAAACTAAGTTAGGTCCCTTGCAAAGTCTCCATCACTGGTTGGCCTTTTGTCCCTGGGAAAATGCCAAAAGTATAGGTACTCTGTATGGAGCTCATGGCAAGTATATAATAATCTCCTGAGGCATTTCAACCTTTCCCAGATGGTTCCTGGGGAATCTGACCCTGGTATCATGATAGACAACCTGTATAGGATTTGAGTGGAAGGCTTTAGATACAGATAAACCGTGGTACTATGCAGAGGCAGGAAGGGAAATAATTGGACTTAAGGATGGAACATAAGAGGAACCTGCGGCCCAAGAGCCCAGTAGATACTCACAGACTTTAATACTGAACAAAAGGGTGAATAGGTACTGTCAGATTTTTTTAATTTTTATATTTGTGTTGGACGGCATGTTTCATCTTCAGGATGCTACCAGGCAACACAACCTATGTTTGTACTTTGGAATCTTCCAGAAGGGTACATAGGGATTTGAGGGCTAGAGTCCAAATATTTCACCAGGGCCTTGTTCAATACAACTTACAAAGATGTTTCAAAAAGCGTTCCACATTCAGTGCTTATTCTGTTCTTAGGGTTGCTGGCTGGAAGTCACTTCTGCTTCTCACGAGAGATGAATTTGCTCCAACAGTGTCCACTCACCAAGCCTGTGTGTCTAACATTCACACAAATGCATTTCCCAATATGAGATGGGCCCAGGCCTTCACTGAGGAGAGGGGGCAGGGATGGAGTGTGAGGGTGCCTGTGTGTGTGGTATTTAGAAGACTGAAATTCTTGTTTGTTTTCTTGTGTTTGTACAGAATTAACTCAGTGACCTTCCTACCTCTACTCTCTCAAGATCCTGCCCACCTTGGCACAGAAGATTTGAATACTTTAGGGCGGGGTTACACATTGTCCCTAGAGCTCCCCTAATCCTGCAGGCATTTTCCATGTTGTCAATCTTGCTTCCCCACCCACCCCAACAGACTACAAGCATCAGAGTTCCATTGCACAGGGTTCAGTCCAATTATCAAAGAACAACCCTTGCTCGCTCTCAAGCTCAGGCATATCCTTGAAGTCCCTGACACAAGGATATTTAGATAGGAATAACCACAATACTGTTCCTCTGCATTTATTTTAGTTTAAAAAATGGGAATCAGAAGTGAATGAGGAAAAAATAAAGTGAAGGAAGCAGTTCCCCTTCCCGGATACACACTATTTCAAAAGTTAACATTAATTCATTAATTTATTTATGCAGTCATTAATTTAACAAATGCATATTTTGGAAGCTTGACTACTTAGGTAATTTAAAAATCTACCATAGGACTTAATTTAATAGCTTCCTTCAAGCTGCACTCTTAAAACCAGCATCTATCTAGACTTAGAAAGTGATCTAGCCTCAGAGAACACTCTTTCCACACCTCACCATCTCAGGGGAACTTATGAACAGTGGGTTCCTTCTCCTCCAAATTCAGAGTTTTGTTTTCTTCTTCCTTAGAATGTTCAAGTGTGCAGGAAATGAATCTTATGTGAGAAAAACTTTTAAGATATAAGGAAAATGATATCTTTTAGCTTATGAAATTAATCTACTGAGGGTTTTTTTGTGGGCTTGTTTTGTTTTGTTTTTTTGGTTTAGAGAAGAGTCATTATTTGAGTTTTAGATTAGCCTGTGTTTTCCTTACACCCTCTACCATAGTCAACTCATGAATCAATACTCCTGGCCAGAGACCAGGAATGGGAAATATCACGAGTCATAACCACAGTGCTGAAGAACTTCATTTACAACAGTTAAGTATTAAGCTGTGACTTTAATCTTATTTGTAATCCATGTGGGAGATTTTTAAAATAATATCTAAAATTTAATTGTAATCAGTTATTAATGTAAAACTATGAATGTGTGTTAGGTGCACTTATTGATACTAATATTGACATGTAGGTCATCAAAGTCCTAGGTGCTTTATTTATTTATTTATTTTAAAGATTTTATTATTTATTCATAGAGACACAGAGAGAGAGAGAGAGGCAGAGACACAGGCAGAGGGAGAAGCAGGCTCCATGGAGGGAGCCTGACGTGGGACTCGATCCCAGTTCTCCAGGATCATACCCCGGGCTGCAGGCAGCGCTAAACCACTGCGCCACCGGGGCTGCCCCCCTAGGTGCTTTATAATCACAGTAATTAAAATCGCTATTTTGCACAGGCACCTCCTTTTTTACATGAGGAAACTTTCCAAAGTTTAACTCTAAGACAACAAATATTTAAAAAGCAAAAAAATCTAAAATTTCAAATTATAAATAGACCTAATTACTACTGGTGATAAAATCAGAAGCATATATTCGGAGTTTCTTCTACTGTTCATTTGTCAGATGTTAGCATAGACATTTGAACATTTTCTCTTAAATCATGTTCAGTCAGATATCTGTGCTCTAGTTTTGATTCTGGAGGGGCAGCCTACCCCTGGAAGGCACTTCAGATATTAGTTCTTAAATACTGTCAACTTGATAGACTACATGCATTTGGATTAAACAAACAGAAACTATAGCAAATTTTAATATAAGAAGGGTGTTACCATGGCATAATGGGCTACCTTTCCTATTCCCAAAATTATTTTAATATTATTATAATAATAAAAAGAGAAAAAGTTGATGAAACCATATAACACATTGCAAACAGGAATGACTTTCATATTTTGGAGGATTATACACGTGTTTACTTTTATTAGTGTATTATATTGAGACTATATTTCCCAATTTTTCTTTTTGAAATGTAACTTTCCACTGATAACTACCTCTGTTGACAGCAATGAGCAATAAAGGGAGTGGAGATTCAGAATGATTCACCTTTGATGACCCAAGATATTTCAAGTTCATTCCTGTTTCTTTATTGCATGCCCCCCCAACACAAATTATCATCTAAGCTACATAACTTTTTCTCTACAACTATTCAAGGCAAAAAGTTATAGTGAAAAACTATAAGTAACACAAATATGCTACTACAGGAAATTGTTGGGTAAACTATAATGCTGTATCAGTTATGTATAGCATTATACTAGGTATACACTAGGTGTATACTATACTATTAGGTATAGCTTTCTACTACAAACAGAAAACCTGACTAAAAGGGGCTTAAACAACAAGGGATTTATTTCCTAAAGTAAAAAGAAGTCTCAGGAAGCGTCCAGAGATGGATAATTAATTGGAGTGACAAGATCATCCAGAGCCCAGTTCTCTTCTTCCATCTTTAGTGTGTAGACTGGCTCCCTTAATGGCCACAAGATAGTAGGAACTGGTGGTTGGTGCTTCCTTTTCACACACATTTCATAGGCAGAAAAAGGATTTATCTGTTCTTTGTATCACTTTTTAAGAACTAAGAATCTTACATAAATCCAACCTGTAGGAGCACCTGGGTGATTCAGTTGGTTAAGCTTCTGCCTTAGGCTCAGGTAATGATCCTGGGTCACATGTTGGGCTCCATGCTCAGCAAGGAGCCTACTTCTTTTCCTCCTTCTGTTCTTCCCCCTCCTTCCTGTGCCTGCTCTCTCTCTCTCAAAATAAATAAAATCTTTTTTTTAGCTTTTTTTTTTTTTTTTAAGATTTTATTTATTCATGAGAGACGCACACACACACACACAGAGGCAGAGACACAGGCAGAGGGAGAAGCAGGCTCCATGCAGGGATCCTGATGTGGGACTCAATCATGGGACTCCAGGATGACACCCTAGGCCGAAGGCAGGCGCTAAACTGCTGAGCCACCTAGGGATCCCCTGTAGCATTTTAAACGATTTTATTTATGTAATGATATTAATTTTTCACACAAGCCTGAAAGTTCCATGAGGTAGGGACTGTTTTTTCTTGCTAACCATGGTATTACTAGACAAAATAAATAAAATCTTAAAAAAAAAAAATCCAACCTGTAGACTTGCCCTCATATCTTATTGGTCAGAATTAGGTCAACCTGAACTTTCCTCAGCCAATCACTGACAAGAAGAATAGAATTATCCCATGATTGAATTAGACTAAATAATACTCATCTTCTAAGCCTAGAAATGGAACCAGCCTTCCCAGAAGCCCTTGACTACCTGGGAAAAAAAAAAAAAAAACCTGAGTTCTGTTAGCAAGGAAGAATGGAGAGCCGAGTATTGCAGATGTTAAGCAGATGTTAGAAATGAAGTTTCTGTTAATAACCTTATGTTAGGAGATGCTTATGTTATAACAGAAGGACATTTAATGGCATATACAATATTACCCAAACTATATAAACAAACAAAACCTGAGAAAAACTAATCAGAAATAAAGACTAGCAGAAAATGCACCATATTGTTAATGGCAGTTATTCGTATCAAAGTCAGGGTGTATTTTTCTTCTCCTTTTCTTATTTTCAACTCTCCCACAACAAGCATGTGTTACTTTTATAAAGGAAATGTTAATAAACATTATCTTTAAAATTCCAGATACAGCTTAGTATCCTCAATATTTTTTTCATCTTGCTTTTTGACTCTGACCAGCCTTTGCTTGTCTCTTTTCACACATGCCTACATATACCCTCTTGCTTCTTCTAAACCATTTCTTTAATTTAGTTACATCCTTACTTCCTAGTTCTTTTTCTTTCTTCCTTTATTTCTATTCAAATCTCTTTTTCCTCTTTTCTGTTCTCTATGTTTCTATATTCTGGTTCTTTGTTTTCTTCCTTATTAGAGCTTTAATGTGTCTGGTTCAGTGTTCCTTCAGGTGTGATCATTAGAATTATGCAGGGTACTTATTTCTGGGCTCTCCCTAATCCACTGGGTGACTTGGAATTCCTGGTGATAAAGACTCAGGACTCTGTATTTTAAACAAACACTTCAGGTAGTTCTTATGTATAATGCAGACTGAGAACATCTGCATTAGCCTTTGACACTATCATTCCCTTTATCTTATCCATCAGCCATATACTATGTGACTACCGTAATAAACATAAAACAAATTTCAACCCACTTTTCTTTACTTATTTACTCACTGTCCTTGAAGTAGTGAAATTTTCCTCTGCCTTGGTTCTTATTACTCTTCCATGATCTCTCTATGTACTTTTCTATTGTTGCTGTCTCCAATTTAGATTTTTTTTTGCATTAATAGACATCTTCAGCTTTGATATTTTATTTCTTTGTTCTTTTTTGTTCCTTTAATCCAATCACTAACTTAAAAAGGTAGGACAATAAAGACATTGTAATAATTGATGAAGATGAATAAATCACAAGAGAGGTAAAAATAATTCTCTTTTCCATTTGTAGATTGAAATAATGTCACCAAATTACTTGTTACTTCAGCTTCTGTACAAAAAAACATTAATTTGCTATATGAGTAATGCTTTTACCGAGATATGTGTGTGTGCTGATTTTAAGATCAGAGCTAAACAAAATAGTTTTTTAGATTATTTATATTATTGTTACACAGAAATTTCAGAGCAGGTTGCCATTTTATTATGGAGCTATGGACATGAAGTTAGAAGATGGATTTAATGTTTTTTTAAGGTCTGGAATTGTTTATGGACAAAACACTTAATGTCTTTGAGACTCAGTTTCTCATCTGCAAAATGAGAGTTTGCACTACATAATAAGGTCTTCTCCAGCTTGTAAGATTTATGGTTCTCATTGAGGTAAGCATAAATGCATTGATAGGTAAGTATTGCTCACTTCACAAAAGCTAGAAAATACCAAGAAATCATATCACTTCTCTCATAAAATATGTTGTTCACTCAGTAAAAATAAATGTAGGTTTACAAATTAATTTCTATTTCAAACTGTCATATCATCTTTTTTACTAAAACTTCTGAAACTTTAGAGGCTCTTGAAATGTCTGTAAAGTTTTGTTTGTAATCAAAAAGGAAGTGGGGCAGCCCTGGTGGCTCAGCGGTTTAGCGCCCAGGGCGTGATCCTGGAGTCCCGGTATCCAGTACCACGTCGGGCTCCCTGCAGGGAGCCTGCTTCTCCCTCTGCCCATGTCTCTGCCTCTCTCTGTGTGTCTCTCATGAATAAATAAATAAAATCTTTAAAACAAAACAAAAAAGTGTATCTATCATTTTCTTTTTTTCTTTTTAAAGAGAAAGCCTTTTTTTTTTTTTTTAAAGATTTTATTTATTTATTCATGAGAGAGACACAGAGAGAGAGAGAGAGGCAGAGACAGGCAGAGGGAGAAGCAGGCTCCATGCAGGGAACCCGACGTGGGACTCGATGCCGGGTCTCCAGGATCACACCCTGGACCTACAGTGGTGCTAAGCAGCTGAGCCACCCGGGCTGCCCTATCATTTTCAGTTGACAAAAACAATCATGCTTAATGCAAAAAATTCAAACAACAAAGAAGAGTAGAAAGTAGAAGTCTCTTATTTCCTCACCCCCACTAATGACCCTCTTAGTTCCCTTCCCCTTAGGTAGCCTCTATTAACATTTTTGGTATGTCTTTCTGGACTTTTTGCTGTTGATATGCAAAGGTAAGCATATACATAAAAACACACACATATTAATAGGATTATAGTATAATACTGTTTTGCAACTTTCTCTCCCCGACGCACACTTAACAATAAAACAATATATATGAGTCTTTTTTTCATATCAGCATAAATGGATATTCCTCTAAGGTAATGAAAAAAACTTTAAAGGCTTCTAAACCTGAGGATCAATTCTTTTCATTAGGATTTAACATAAGAAATAGGAAAATCATTCTGTTACTGAAATTATTTACAAAATGCTATCCTTAACTGACAACCTTTAGTCCCCTATCTTCATGACAGCAGCTGAGAGAGCGCCTGAGGGTTTTGAAGATTCTTCAAGGTGTGTCATATTATGGTTCACATCACTGCACATTGGTATACCTCCCTGGCAAGAACTGAAAGATACAGTTCTTAAATCCCCTGGTGACCCATTATCCATGGATCATTGACAAGATAGAATGTAATAGCTCCTGTCTTTTTACCAAGATAAATTTCCCAGTGAAACTGTACTGTTCTCGCCCTGTCTTTTATTTAAACAAAAAATTAATAATCTAGAAAAAAGAAGCTACATTAGGTAGATAATACAAATGCTCTCATATTCTTTACTGTATTTTAATATTTATTGAATGAGAAAATGCCTCTTAAAATACGGTAGCTGTTCAGTAGTAAAGACTGAGACTGAGAAGTTTTTCCCACAACTTAGCTTTCCAAATAGATCATCTGAAATTCAAGGCTAAATGATTTGCACAAGATTCAGCAGTTAGAGCATCAAGTTAAACTTAGAGATGTTTTGATTATTTAAGGCATATAAATAATAGTTTACTTGGTACTATGGACCAAAATTGAACATTTCCCATTATTTTACTATGGTCTAAAAAGTCAGTACTTCTCTATCTAAAAAATTGTTTCACTGTGAACTGAGTCATAGACATAAGCTCTCAGGGATGCATTCATAGGCCTCTGAAATGTTTACCATGTGGCACCATGTTTTTGCAACATCACATATTGACAGTGCTGTGTTGTAAATATAATGTGATGACAGGACATGGCCGTGTTTTTAAATGGTTCTGATCTAGATCCGTCTGAAAGTTCCTTCTTTTATGTTAATCTTCTTGACTTCTATAAGGATTCTTCCCCATTTCTATCAATTTAGAGTTAGAAAAGGTTAGAAATAGGAAGATAATGCTCTTGTCAACTTAACACTTTATTTCCTGCCCAGGTCAAAGAAAAAAGGAAAAGAAAAAGAAAAAAGACAGTAACATAACCAAAAAAGCAAGTTGCAGAATGATAAGTATGTATCATTCATGTAAAGTTCGAAGCCATGATACAGATAAATACGGTAAAACAATGACATGTTCTTGGAAGTAATAAACACTAAATTCTGGATAGTGGCTATCTTTGGGGAGAAAGACAAAAGAAATTAAGGCCTGGTACATATGGAAGGGGGACTTCAACTGTATTTATATCTTATTGCTTAAAGACATCTGAAGTGGGGCACCTGGATGGCTCAGTGGTAGGTTCCCGGTGGGTGGCCTGCTTCTCCCTCTGCCTGTGTCTCTGCCTCTCTCTTTGGGTCTCTCATGAATAAAAAAATAAAATCATAAAAAAAAATCTGAAGCAAATTTTGAAATAGTTGAGACTTGACAAAGCTGAGTGATACGTGTAGGAGTTTATTATATTAATCTCTATACTTTTCTATATGTTTAGAAATTTTCATAGTAAGCCTTTCTTTTTTTTCAAAAAAGGATCTGATTTTGGGGCTGAAAGGACTTTAGGAACTATCTAACATTGATATTTAATGAACAGCTATTCTGTGGGGCTAGAGACTGGTATACCAGAGAGATGAGTTCTCTACCCCCCTTGGAGCTTAAAGTCTACTTGGAAAGAGTCTGGATTTTTTAAAAATGTGAATACACGGGGATCCCTGGGTGGCGCAGCGGTTTAGCGCCTGCCTTTGGCCCAGGGCGCGATCCTGGAGACCCGGGATCGAATCCCACATCGGGCTCCCGGTGCATGGAGCCTGTTTCTCCCTCTGCCTGTGTCTCTGCCTCTCTCGCTCTCTCTGTGTGACTATCATAAATAAATAAAAATTAAAAAAAAATGTGAATACACAAAAACATGTTGATAAGGACCACATTTGAGGATGAGGCAACTGAGGTAGAGAAAAGTTAAGTGATTTTCCTGAGGTTCAAGCCAGTTCTAGAGTCTTGCCTTCCTAAATACTTATATTTCCCCCTGGTTTCTCCCCAACTTAAGGCGACTCTAATTATTGATGGTGTTAGGCACAAACACACTGACAATGTCTCACACTTGTTTTATAGCCATCTCTAATTTAAGACATGATAAAAGTTAAAACTTTATCAAATGCTATGTTAACTGAAAAATCTTTAAAATTATTGGAATATTTTAAAAATATTTTATTTATTCACAAGAGACACAGAGAGAGACAGGCAGAGACATAGGCAGAGGGGGGAGAAGCAGGCTCCATGCAAGGAGCCCGATGTGGGACTCAATCCTAGGACCCCAGGATCACACCCTGAGCTGAAGGCAGACACTCAACCACTGAGCCACCCAGGCGTCCCTATTGGAATATTTTTGATATGACATTACATTTACACAACTTTCTTATTAGGTAGGTCAGCATTATCTTCCTTTCATGGGTGAAGAAAGAGATGAATGGGGGAGTAATCATGGAGTGAAGTAAATTGCCTAAGGCTCTACAGGAAATAAAAGTGACAGGTTCTGGATCAGAATTCACAAGTCTGACTAATCTAATGCAAAATCTTGAGTACCTTTCTTTCTGATCTTTCCTTTCAGGTTACTGTGCCTTACTTCCACACATTCCTGTAAAGCCAACACAACTCTTTTGAAAATTGTAGGAAAATAACCCACAGCATTAATATCTTGTCAGACAAATTGAGTATTTTTTCACCTCAAATTTGCAAATTCATTGATAAAAATGTTTAACATAAGCTTTTGCATCCATCTGAATGTGCAAACCCTTCTCTCCAGATGTCTCAAAGAATGTTCAGGGAAATAATTTCCCAGACTGCAACTATTCTATTCAGAGCTTTGAAGACAAATTTCAGGTGAGTTTTATCCACTGTTGGCAAACAAAGGGAGCAGAACAGAATGATTATGGTGACCTAATCTTCCTAGATGGTGTTATGACATCCATTCTACTTATAAAATCTTAGCATTTGTAAAATTTCTATTAAAGTAATTGTCTTCGTTTCTATTAAAATAATTGTTTTAATATTATGAAAATATTATAAAAATGATTGTTTCAGCTTCTTCCAGTATTTCATTTTTTTTTTTGAATAATGAATTATTCATTCATCACTTGTAGAAATGAAGTCCTTATGGGAAAATTATCCTGAGCAGGATTTAAATATTCAACGTCAGAAGGTAATATGGTCTAACACCATTCCTACCCAGGAATACATCAGCAGTCTTTACCCCTGTGCACTACATGCTTCCCTACAAAGCTGATTATAGGTTTATGTTGTAAGTGCTTGATATTGATTAGTACAGGAACACTCCAGAATTACTTATTATCTTAATTTTCCAATGAATTCTTTCTTCCCTTGGCTGATGTGTGAAGCTAGGCTTCTAAAGACTTCTTCAGTGTCCTTATTAAGAACATCTGTAAAGAGCATCAGAATGAAGTGTTGAATTTCACCCATTTGGATTTCATTAAAGTGTCTATAGTTGTCAAGCATTTAGAAAGTCAAGACACTTAGAGTTTGGGGTTTGACCCAAAGGAAATTGGTCCTCAGTTTAAGGCTAAACAGGAGGGATAACTGAGCCAAAGTTTTTTAGAGAGTTTTTTTTTTTTTTTTTTTTTTTTTTTACCATTCCTTTCAGATATATGCTCCTAAAGAATGAACGCTTAAACAGTCATACTTTCTAATGGTAAGTTTTCCATCTTGCCAAAGCAAAGTGTAGGTTTACTGCAGAGGTTCTTAATCCAAGATTCATGGACTTCTACTGGGCCTATAGGCAGACCTCAGAGAGTCTACAGTTGTGAAATTGTAGACAAAATTTCATGTGGATATTCACATTGTTGTTTTTTCTGGGATGAGGAAGCTGTAGCTATCATCAGATTTTCAGAGACATTTGTGGTTCAAAAAATGTTAAGAAATGTTGGCTTATTTTTGTATATATTTAGGTATGTTAAAAAGAGCTGAATAAGCAGAACTTTTAATTTCTCTTTTCACTAAGAGTACATAGTATACATAAATGTACATAACATAAATGCTAATAAGATAATTTTAAATATTAACAAATGAACAGAATTTTAGTAATTTGTGAAATCTCAATTATGACTAAATTGCCCATATACACACTCTGATCCAATCAGTTTTAACAAATGTAACTGGCTGATTATTTGGAATAAATAATATAAAAAGAGTAATCTGATTGAAAACTGAAAATATGTTTTATTGACAATACACAGTGGTAAAAAACAAAGAAGCTTGAAAATTTTCCACTACATTTAATAATAATAGTAGTATAGTAGTTGTTGTTTGGTTAAGTAATTATGCTCTAATTATAGTAAAATATGAATTAATTTATATCGTGACTTAAATCCACTTCGAGTAAAAACAACTATTTCATTTTGTAAAGAACACTAAGTGAAATAAGCTCTGATGTGAAAAATCCACTGAGGATTTTTAAGTTTTCCTTTTTTTTTTTAGAGATTTTATTTATTTATTCATGAGAGAAAGAGAGAGAGAGAGAGAGAGGCGGAGACACAGGCAGAGGGAGAAGCAGGTTCCTTGCAAGGAGCCCAATATGGGACTCCATCCCGGGACTCCAGGATCGCGCCCTGGGCCAAAGGCAGGCGCGAAACCGCTGAGCCACCCAGGGATCCCCTGTTTTTATTTTTTTTAAAGATTTATTTGAGAGTGCGCATAAGCAGGGGGAGGGGCAAAGGGAGAGGGAGAAGTAGACTCCCTGCTGAGCAGAGAGCCCTAAATGGGGCTAATCCCAGGATCCTGAGATCATGACCTGAGTAGAAAGCAGATGCCTAACCAACTGAGCCACCCAGACACCCCTATAAATCTTTAAATGCTTATAAATCTTTATTTTTTTATTTATTTTTTTATTTATGATAGTCACACACACACAGAGAGAGAGAGAGGCAGAGACATAGGCAGAGGGAGAAGCAGGCTCCACGCACCGGGAGCCCGACGTGGGATTCGATCCCGGGTCTCCAGGATCACGCCCCGGGCCAAAGGCAAGCGCCAAACCGCTGCGCCACCCAGGGATTCCTAAATCTTTAAAAATAGGTTATTTAGTATATGTTCAATGAGCAACTTTTTTTCAATGTGGTTTTTCTGGTGAATCATTCACTTCAGATTGGAATCAAAACAAAGAAAGCATGGCAGCCCCGGTGGCTCAGCGGTTTAGGGCCGCCTTCAGCTCAGGGTGTGATCCTGGAGTCTTGGGATTGAGTCTCATGTCAGGTTCCCTGCATGGAGCCTGCTTCTCCCTCTGCCTGTGTCACTGCCTGTCTCTCTGTATCTCTCATGAATACACAAATAAAATCTTAAAAAAAAAAAACACACAGAAAGCAGAAATATAGCATAAATCTTTGATTAATGAGGTATCTTAGCTTGCTCCTCTCTTCTCTCTCTCAAATAAATAAAATTCTTTTTTTTAAAAGAAAGTGTTTTGAAAGATATAAACTGCAATATGGACCCTAGATATTTATCATGATTATAATAACTATTACCTACATTATTTAGCTTTACAAATTCTCTGAAGCCTTCCTATAAATTGATAATTTAAATTCTTTTGCTAGCTCATTGTCCTAGAACTATTTACCCAAATATAGATTATGTAAATTAGCCTAGCACAGTGGCTGGCATAAAATAGGTATCTCATAAATGTTAAAAAACAAAAAGAGTTATAGTACAATTGATAAAGTCATATATATTCGTATAGGGTTTAAAAACTTGAAGAATTTAACCTATACCTAAAATAGGAGTGAACTTAACATTATAAAGAATCTTATTCTTTGAGGCAGCCCCGGTGGCCCAGCGGTTTAGCACCACCTGGTGTGATCCTGGAGACCTGGGATCCAGTCCCACGTCCAGTCCCACGTCCGGCTCCCTGTGTGGAGCCTGCTTCTCCCTCTGCCTGTGTCTCTGTCTCTTATGAATAAATAAATAAAATATTTTTTAAAAAAGGAATCTTATTCTTTGATACTATTAATGATATATGTTGTGACAAGAGTAGCAGGGCTGGGAAGCATCTGATTGAAATTAATTTCTTAGGCCTTTCTTAGAAGACTGTTATGAAAAGATTTAATAAGACTGAAAATTCGTTTTGTGGAGTAATATGGTAATTCCCAATGAGCTTTCTTCTCATCATGGAGATTCTCACAGGTCTGGAGACCAAAGAATATTTATTTCAACATGGTTCCTCCTTTTGGAAATAGAGAGCAACTTTAAAATTTTCTGTTAAATATCCAACAGTGAGTATGTATGAGTTCAAGATGTTTTAGTTACTCAGGAGGTATAATGTTTTTTCTACATTTCAACCCCACCTCCGTCTCAGGTTCTAAGAACCAATGAAGAAGGAAATATTACTTACCAAAGAAGGTAGAATCAGAGTTCATGGGACACTGGTTTGCTAGTCAGGACAGCTAGCCTATTTTCAAAATTGTGGTCTGTTCATAATGCTTTAAGAATAGTAATGTCTTTGGATTGGAAGGAACTTTAGAAATGAATCTTTGTTCATCTTTCATATAGTATTAACTGGAGGCACATTCACTATTTTGGGAAGCTACAGTTTGTGTTGTTACATAACTCTGAATGTTAGAAAAGTCTTATGCGCAATCAAAAACCCACCTAGGGACACCTGGGGGCTCAGTGGTTGAGCATCTGTCTTTGGCTCAGGGCATGATCCTGGGGTCCTGGGATCGAGTCCCACATTGGCATCCCTGCATGGAGCCTGCTTCTCCCTCTGCCTGTGTCTCTGCCTCTCTATGTGTCTCTCATGAATAAATAAATAAAAGTCTTAAAAAAAAAAAAAAAACACCTAGCTGCACCTTCCAATGATGAATCCTAGATCTGCCATCTGCTTTTTCTAAGCTGCAAACTTGGGGGAAGGAGAGAAGAGTTCTTATATAAACAGATGAGATGTTTGAATTGAACTTTGTAAAATGTTTAGAATTGTTAGGGAATAGTGTCACCACACCAACAGGTCCTCAGAAAAATACACTATTTATTATTTCTTTATCCAGATTCTACACTAGGAAGTTTTCATCTCTTTCATCCAAATATGCCAGTAAATTTAGCAGATTTTCAGTCTTCCTGGGAGACCTGCCAACAATTATCAATGAATCAATGTTAGCACACCTTATGGGAGAAGGGAAAAGGAATTATAAACTTTATAGTTTTATTTCCTCCTCTGGTGGTATGGTAGGAAGGAGGATTAACTGGTTAGAGCTGAAGCTTCTCTATCCCTGGTCCAGATTAACTGAATGATCCCAGCACTGAGCACACAGGTTGTATGAATCTTCTCTATCCCTGGTCCAGATTAACTGAATGATCCCGGCACTGAGCACACAGGTTGTCAGGAGTACTTGTATCACACTGATTTGCCTAATAACTACTCTGTTTGCAACCTCCTCCACATTTAATGAGGAGGTTTCATTGTCCTCTCATGCAAGTTTTAACATGCTATATACCTATGTTGATTCAAAAGGACCTGAATTTCATGATAGTATTTCAAGGTGCCAAAGGCCACAGCTTCTTCATTAAAAAAGTGTGTGTGTGTGTGTGTGGGGGGGGGGATATTATTACAGATCAAGCAGCAGGACTCTCAGAGTCTGCACCTGGCTGGCTCAGGTTTGGCTCTTCCTCATATATTTATTCATCTGAATAAAAACTTAAAAAAGGGGATCCCTGGATGGCTCAGCGGTTTGGCGCCTGCCTTTGGCCCAGGGCGTGATCCTGGAGTCCCGAGATCGAGTCCCGCGTCGGGCTCCTGGCATGGAGCCTGCTTCTCCCTCCTCCTGTGTCTCTGCCTCTCTCTCTGTGTGTGTCTATCATAAATAAATAAAATCTTAAAAAAAAATAAAAAATAAAACTTAAGTTAAAAAAAAAACTTAAAAAAAAAAAAGTAAGAAAAAAAAATGAGTCACTCTGGTTCCTAGCCTGAGATAATGTATATCAGCTTTGATCACATGCTCTGAGGTTTGGGCAAATGAATTACTATAAACCGGTGTCATCCTCAGCTCTTCCCTGGAAACACTTTTCTTAAATGTTGCTTTTGATCATATTTTAAGACATAATTAAGGATTCCTTTCCCTAGTCATGTTTTCTTTCTTGAGCTAAAACCTTATGGAAACAATCCAATAGAATTATATAGCTATGGTTCCACTCACAGGAGCTCTTGGTAATGATTAAGGTTGCCTGGACAAAAGAATATGGAATAGGTGTTTGCCTAGTGGGTGTGTCAATGGTGGGGTGGGGTGGGGAGTCCTTTTTATCTTTCTACAACCTGAGGTCCTATGAGGAAGCCTAAGGCATATCTGCAACAAAGAAATTACTCTGATTGAATTTACCTTTTTTTTTCCCCAACACTTCTCACTCATTGAATTGCCATCCAACAAATATTTGGTTATCTTCTTGAGTTAGGCACTGTATTAAACTATATAAGAGACAAATAAGGAAAAAAAACATTAAAAAAGAAATAAATATGTTATGATCCAGATATGTGTTGACTTCTGTAGCAGTACATAGAAGATTCCCTTGTCAGTGAGGGGGGGAGGGAGGAGATAAGGAAGACTCCCTGGTGGAGGTGAATGTGATTTCAATGAGGAGAGAACATTCAAATGACCTTCTCCAATGGAAGTATGCTATCCCAGTAATGGTCAGATGGAAGTGGCAAATAATAGTTTTCTTCAAAGCATAATCTGTGATCTGTGACACAAAAGTCTCTTTAGACCCTCTGTGACCAAAAAGATTTTGTAGTCAAATACATCTGAAACTTCACAAAGCATGTTAACAGTTAACATCTCTGATAAACCCAGGAGTAAAGAGACCTGATTAAGAAAGTATAACCTGGCATTTCCCATGTGGCCCTGACCACACTCTTTTTGTTGTTTTAAGGGGGAGATATACGGTTGTCCTGACAGATGTTAAAATTCTTAACCTAAAGAGGATAATTTCCCATGAAAAATGAATACTGTGGGTCAATAAAATACATTTTAGCTTTTCTAAGTTTTGCAGGTAACTATTATCATAAAAGTGGTTATTGGCTATGGCTTTTAGAATGGGCAAATAGGGCCACAACTTGGAGTCTCTTGCTTACTAAAGCTCTTTCCCTAGCCCTTGAAAAATCTGCATAGGATCCTCACCTTAGAGGTAAACCAACTAGAGCCCTAGGGCAGAATATGTCTCTACATTCCTTGAAACAAGTGTGAAGAAACAAATAAAAGAACTGCCATTATGAATTGTACTAAAGCCATGATCAAAAGTTTCTATACTTTGAAATACCTAATCATATTACAGGATTAAAAACACATGAGTGAACACTAACCAATAATTTATTCATTTCTGTATCTACTTACATCTTTTAATTTTGAAAACATAAATTTGTGATTCTTTCTCAATTGTACTGACAAAAGCTTTCTCTTACTTTCAGTCTGGTAGGTCCCTTTTGCTATATGTCTTTTTGTTGAATTTGGACTACAGTAAATTTCTGGCTTTATCCAAACTCACTTCTCAGAGTGACTTTTGAGTAGAAGATGGCCTAAGTGTCATGAAAGATTAAGAGGAATTCATATAAAAAGTCTCACCTTTTCTAAGAATTATGAAAAACGTGTAACTTTTATATGAACGTTGGGCTTATTTTGTTGTGTACTAGTAAGGCCACAGTGTTGAGGCCATAGTGTAAGGTCATACTCCCACTCTAAAGAAAGTGCGTCCCCCATACCAATCATCTGGAAGGGGCAGTTCCTCAGACAGGTAACAAGGTCTCTTGGAATTTGGGTCTTGGACGTCAGTGAGAACTCTTGACTCCCTGTGGGATCACACTCTTTCTGAACTTTGTAGTATATTGATTGTTTGACAATGCTCCCTGGTGGTTTGGGAAAGATGGTTTCCCCAAGGGGTTAGATAGGAAGGGACTACCTCTCTGTAGGAGATCCTAAAATGAAGTGATTTAGTTTATCTAGCTTTTTCTTGCTGTGTTCATGCCCATCTGGCTATGCCCAAATCTTTAGAAGGGCGTCTCATAATACATTAACCTGGGTCAGGTCCCCATTGTGTACTACAGACATTAGGTGAGAATTTGGAGTCCGTGTTTGGGCCAAAGAACTAAAGAAGAGACAGTAGCTATTCAATATAGCAATATGTGGTGATAGTTATTTATAAGGATAATAGCAATCAGGTATTGAGCACTCACTTTGTGCCAGGCATTTTTCATATGCTATCTCATCTGATCTTCACAATAATCCTCAGAGGAAGGTTCCATTTTAGTTCTATTTTGTAGATGAAGACATCAAGAGTCTGAGAGATTATGTATTTGCACACATCCCATAGCTATTGAGAGGTGGGATTTCAATCTACATTTCATTGGACTCCAGAAGCTAAACATACTCCAGTCAAATTACTTCTCAGAAATTGAGTTTTCCTGTTTGAAAACATCTGCCTTCTAGGGTTGTTGTAAGGATTCAATGAAATGACGTATACAAAGATCCCAGGCCATTGATTAGAAGATGATAGGTATCCCCCAAATGATGCTTATTGTTATGTCTTCCTTCTGTCTTTCTGGCCATTCCTTCTTAGTATCCTTCAAGGTTTTCTCTTCTTCTGATGGCCTGCTAAATTGGTGTTTCCTAAATTTGTTTTTTAACTAAGCATTTCTCTTGAGTAACTTCCCCCACCCGGGGTTTCAGCTACTATTTTTATGCTGATGACTTCTAAATCTCTACCCTCAGCACGGATCAGTATGTAACTCCAGACCCAGATATCCATTCATCTGACATCTCTCCCTGGACATCTCACACACGTAACAAAATCAACATATCCAAAACTGATCACACCATCTTTCTGTTCCAATCCTGGCTTCTCTCTCAGTAGGTGGCATCATCAAGTCTCTAGACACCTAAGCTAGAAGCCTGGGAATCTTTCTCTACTCCTCATTTCTCACTCATCCCTCTCACTCAATTAGTCATCAGGCTCTTTCAAGTACCCTTTTTATTATCTCTTATATCGCTCCCTCCCTCTCCCTCATGCTCCCTCTATTTCATTTTACAGCAACTATCATTGTCTAAATTCAGACTCTCATCACTTCTATCAGGCATTCCTGCAATAGTCTCCTAACAGGTTTCCCTACAATTTACCCAACCTTCCTCTGTATCCTCAACATTCTGGTTATAAAAAAAAAATCTTTCTATAATGCAAATTTTATCATTTATTTCCCACTTAAAATATTTTAAGAGCCTCCTCGCTTTCAGGATAAAGTGCAAGTTCAGCCCATAAAGTTTTTCAAGATACAGCCTCTGCCTGCTTCTTTGGCTATATTTCCCAATATTCCTTATTTTTCATTTTTGCCATTTGGTTTCTTTTAAAAGACTACTTGAACTTCTCTAAGGGAAGCTATTCCTAGCCTCCTGCCTTCAGGCATGTCCTCTGAATGTTTACCCTTTGCCTCTACCCCACCCCCTTGCCTGACTGCCCCTTTCCACTCCTTCCCTAAAGTTCAGTTTAAGGGGCACTCCTCTGGAGAGCATGTCCTTGATCTTGACTCTGGTGGTTTTGTTTTGTTTTTTTAAAGATTTTATTTATTTATTCATGAGACACACACAGAGAGAGAGAGAGAGAGAGAGAGAGAGAGAGGCAGAGACATAGGCAGAGAGAGAAGCAGGCCCCATGCAGGGAGCCTGACATGGGAGCATCCCAGGTCTCCAGGATCACACCCTGGGCTGAAGGTCGCCCCAAACGGCCCCAAACGGCTGAGCCACCCGGGCTGCCCCTGATGTTTTTTCTTAATACTCGCCTGATACCCATGTATCAATATGTAACAGTACGTTTCATATTACCCATTTTTCTCACTAGCCTGTAAACTGGCCCCCAAAGTTTGTTCAATACAGCATCCTTAGCACCCAACCCTTAGTGCCTGGCTCATAACAGATACAGACTGTTTATTAAGGAAGGAGTAAATTCAAGAAGAGAGTTTTTTAACCCTTGGATGTGCTGTGTGTAAACCTAAGAACCCAAAGGCAAGGCTTTAAGTTAAGGTGGCATGTAATTGGATATGCCTTAAACTACATTTCACTGTTCTGCACTCATTTTACATTTTTTCTTTTTCTTTCTTCTTTGTTTCTTTCTCCTTTCTTTCCTTTCTTTCTGCCTTTTTTCCCCTTTTCTTTCTTTTTCTTCTCCATTTTACTTTTGACCAGGTTCCACCACTCATACTTGGAAGAGTAAGACACAATAGCTTTTAGATGTACCTGATGAAACAAACAGTTAAGATGTAGAATATCCCATTTAGCAGCCTAAGGAGGTGAGAGACCTGTAAAGCCAATATATGACCTGTGAAGCCAGTATACACCCTGCCCTCTACAAACCTGAGCTTCAGTGTTCCTTTGTAAACCTGAACCAGAGGCTGAGCTCCAAAAGGATCTGTTTAGTTTTATTTTCATTGGGGAAATTGGGTACTTTTTAAAAAATTACAGTAATTGATCTTTCTCTTTCTCCATTTTTTTCCAGACTTCTCTGAATGTTTTCTCCTTTTTAAATTTAAGCTGTTCCCCAACTTTCCTTCTCTGAATGTAATAGGGATAAAAAGGGTTAAAAAGAAGAAAAGCAAAACCAACGGACTGAAAAGCTAATCAGATTTTTTTAAAAGCCTCTTTGTGGGGGGAGATTCTCTAGGTTGAAAAACCCCACCCGTATCCTACAGCTGACTCCACAACTTGATGTAGTAAACGTTGGCACGAGGGAGGGGACGGCGGGAGTCTGACCTCGCCGGAGCCCGGGCCAGTCGCGTGGCCTTGGCCCTCCTGGGCTCCCTCGGTCAGTCTCGGGGTCTCCTTCCTGCAGACGCTCTCCGCTGGCGCCCACGGCTAACCCGTCTCTGCTTGTGCAATCTCCGGTCATGGGTGAGAGGTCACGTGTCACGTATGTTCATGTGTGTGCTGCACGTGTATCGCGGACGGTTTTCACCCGAGGTCAGCACCCGACAGCGCGCCGAGAAGCCGCCGGCGACGCTCGCCCCCGGGGCTGAGAAAGGTCGCCGAGGCCCTCGGGCCCTCAGGCCTCGGGTCGACACGGCCGCCGCCCCGCTCGGGTCTCCCCTCCGGGGGGCTGCGGCGGGGGGAGGCCGGGCCGCGTCCGCGGGGCCCCGGCCGGCTCAGTCACCGGGGCGCGCCCCGCTCCCGCCCGCCCGCCCGCCCGCCCGCGCGAGCCGGCCCGGCCTCTCCCGCCTCGGGCCACAGCTCGGGGCCGCTGTCGTGGCTGCGGCGTCTTGGGCCTCGGCCCCTGCGGCCTGCCCCGGCCCGGCCCGGCCCGTCGCCACGCAGGAGCCGCAGCCCGGCCGCGGGGTCTCGGGAACCAGGCGGTGCCCGGGCCGCGAGGGCGCAGCTGCCGGCCGGGCCCTGGCGGGGGAACCGTCCCCTTCCCTCCTGCGACGTCGATACTCACGCGGCGCCCTTTGTCTACCAGCAACTGTAGGAGGTGCCGTAGGTTCTTTTTTTTTTACAGATGAAATTAGCCTCCTACCTAGAGGCAGCTCATTTCCACAGGGGCCAGGAAGCCGCGAGGTTCTGCGGTGCCGAGCCGCCGGATGGGCTCAAGCAGGGGCCGGGGCCGGGGCCGGGGCCGGGGCCGGGGCCGGGGCGCGAGACGGAGGAGGGCGGCGGAGCCGTGGGTCCGAGCGGGGAGACTGCGCGGGGGCGGGCGCGGGGGCGCGGCGCGGGGGCGGGGGCGGCCGGGGCCTAGTGGCGTCCCGCAGCCCCCAACGCGGCCCCGGCGGCCTCCCGGCCCCTCGGCCCGGAGACCCGGCGGCCTCGCGCCCCCACCCTGCGGCCCGGGCCCTCCCCCGCGCCCTGGCTCCGGACGCCGTGGGCCTCGGGAAGGGGCTGCGCCCCGCGGGCGGCCCTGCCTGGACGGCGCCCGGAGCCGTCGTGCCCCGGGCTAGGCTCGCTCGCGCCGCTTCTGGCGCCGTAGCCGTCGGGCGCACGAGGGGCGGGGCTCCGAAGGGCCGGGACCGGCCGCGCCGGCGGGAAAGCAGACGCAAGCCGGCCCCGGACGTCGACGGCGGCGCACGCGGAGGCAGGCCTGCGACCCACCCCGGGGCTGGGGCCTCCGCGACCGCGCGGGAGCCGGGGGCGCAGGGAGGCGGCCGGGCGGGCGCGCGGGGCGGCGGGGGGCTGCTCTCGGCCTAGTGAGGAGGCGGCCGTCGTCCCTTCGTCGGGCGCGGGCTCGCCGCCCCGGGCGTCCCAGGCGGCTGGCGTCGTCCCGCCTCGCGTCCCGTCCCGCCGCGGGAGGAGGGCAGCCGGGAGGGAGCGGCCCGGTGCCCGCGGCCGCCCTGCCCCGCGCCGAGCGCACCCGCCGCGCGCCGCCTTCTCTGGCCCGGCAGGAGGCGCTGTGCGGACGAATTAAAACAGGGCACGGGTTTTAGGACCGGCGCCTTCGCGTCCTAGGACGGGGCCCCTTGGTTCAGTGGCCGATTCAGACCTCCTTCTCCACCTCCTTCCTCTTTTTAATATGAGAGACAGAGGTTAGCCAGAAGGAGGAAATGTCAGCGAAAGGGATTGAAAAGTGTGAAGTCTTAAATTTTCAGGTTCCATGACCGTTTTAAAAGGAAGATGTAAGGGGCTTGGGGAGCCCTACCTTGTCCTGTACCATCAATAAACTATATTGCACCCAGCCAAAAAAACGGGGGGAGGGGAATGTAAGGCAAATATTCTAATTCTTGACCATAAAGGACTCGCCTATCACTGCCATTTGTTAAAGATCCTACAGTATTTAAAGGGTTGGGTTCAAATCCCTTTACTGAAATGAAGGTTTATATAAGACTCTTTCTGCTTATTGCTCTCTGAAAGATCACATCAGTAACAGGAACAAGAGGCAATTCCAAGATATAATTGAAATTACAGTATAATTATAACAATATTTTGTTTGTGGGGCACCTGGGTGGCTCAGGGGTTGAGCATCTGCCTTCGGCTCAGGGCTTGATCCCAGAGTTCTGGATTCGAATCTCGCATCAGGTTCCCTGCAGGGAGCCTGCTTCTCCCTCTGCCTGTGTCTCTGCCTCTCTCTACACCTCTCATGAATCAATAAATAAAATCTTTAAAAATTGTGTTTGTGATGCCTTTATCAAACTATAAAAATCCTATATTTGTATTTAGTGCTCTGTGAATCATTAGTGAATCTACTGCAACTGGAGCAGTTATGCAAAAAATGAAATGTATTATTTAATGTATTGTCCTGCTTAAGTGTAGGACTAACTCATACCAGTGAGTAATCTTATGAAAACTGATTAGAAATAACGGGGGGGGGGGGGGGGGGGGGGGGGTAATGCTTGAACCCATGGTATATATGGCCAATGATGTACTCTTGAGTTCTGTATAAATGGTGGATCTATGAAAGGATCAAATGGTGCTGCCTCCATTTTATATGTATTCTCAGCCTCTAGGAGGTCTACTTTGGAGAGATAGGCCTCCTAGTATAAGCTGTCACTCCTGGACTTTGGTTTTGCAAATTGATTTGTCATTTTGGAAATCATTCAGGAGTGGTTATAAGTACAAATTACTAAAATGCATGGCATATAAAGAGGCATTTTATCCTGTTGGTAATTAGTCTAATACGAGGACGCTTGGGTGGCTCAGCAGTTACGCTTCTGCCTTTGGCTCAGGCCGTGATCCCTTGGTTCCAGGATCGAGTCCCACCTCTAGTTCCCTGCATGGAGCCTGCTTCTCCCACTGCCTGTGTCTCTGCCTCTCTGTGTGTGTGTCTCTCATGAATAAATAAATCTTTTAAAAATAATAAAAATTACAAAATAAAAACAGATGTTTAAAATGTGCCATTTAAAAGGTAAATATATTTAAAAAGAAATGCCTACCAGTATCTAGGGTTTGAGTCCTAACTCTGCTACAATCTAGCTACATGAACTTGAGGCCACCACTGTGAACCTGTTTCCCCAATTATAAAACCAACAAAATGGTATCTACATCAGAAAGTTTATTGTGAGAATTAAATGAGATAAATATAGCTTAAAGTTACATAATGCATAAGTTAATAAATATGGTATAAGTTACAAAATGCTACGTAAGTGTAAGGCATGTGATTATTGCATATCTAATTTCCTACGTAATTTTACTACCTAACATCTTTACCAACCCCCCTACCCCTAAATTCTATTTTATTTAACCAGGGTTTACTTTATATCTATTTTGGGTTAACCTGTTCAAAGAGTTAGAATCAGAAATTGCACATGATATTGAAGCACCGTATTTGAGCAACACTGTGAAGGACTGTCTAGCCAGCTACAATTAGCACCGGCTTACACCATAAATTCTTCTTACCAAAAATTCATGCCAGTTTTTTTTGTTTTTTGTTTTTAAGATTTTATTTATTTATTTATTTATTTATTTATTTATTTATTTATTAGAGAGAGGCAGAGGGAGAAGCAGGCTCCATGTAGGGAGCCTGACGTTGGGACTCGATCCCGGGATTACACCCCGAGTAGAAATTGGCGCTAAACCACTGGGCCACCCGGGCTGCCCGGGAGTTTTATTTAACTTTAATATCCTGAGGTCCCAAAATAGTTACCTGTTAGAATAGCATCACTTCCAAATCACACTACCATAAGATGATAGCTTTTTTTAAATGGAAGCATTGTTTGGAAATTAATTCTTCCACATATTAGACTAATTTTTAAAAAGATTTTATTTATTTAAAAAAAAAGATTTTATTTATTTATCCATGAGAAACACAAAGAGAGAGAGTCAGAGACACAGACAGAGGGAGAAGTAGGCTCCATGCAGGGAGCCGGGTAGGGGACTTGATCCTGGAACCAAGGGATCACACCATGAGCCAAAGGTTGATGCTCAACCACTGAGCCACCTAGGCCTCCCAAAACATGTGTTTTTAAATTCCTAATCAAAGTTTCTCTCAAATTACTCAGTCTATATTATTGGATGATATATTTTACTTCAGTAAAGTTAAAATAAGGGTGTGAGTCATTGAAATGTAGCAAAATTTCAGATTCAAACATTTGGATTAATCAACACAGAAGTACCCTATATATTAAATAGGCATAATTTTCCAATACCTCTCCCACTACTTTTGTGTTTTGTTGATTTTAAATAAGTTAAAATATTATTTTGTTTATTATTTGGAATACTTATCCCACTGGAGTATAGGTTCCATGAGTGCAGAAAATGTTTATTCATCTTGTTAATAAGTGTATTATATACCTTACATGTTTGGAATTTAGTAGGTATAATAAGTACATGAAAATAAATAATGCTCAAAGTCTCCTCCACCTCATCTCTTTGGAAATTCTACCCACACTTCAAAGGCTGACTCAAATGCTGTATCCTCTGTGAAGTCCTCTGATTTCTCCCACCTGTATGTGGCGCTTTGTGCATCTCTTATTTTCAGCATTCATCTATTTCAGTTGCTTCTTATTTATGTACTTTTTATTTTGCCTCCTAGACTATAAACTTTTTGTGGGTACGGACACCTTACCTAGCTTTTCACCTAATAAAAACCTTGTTTTTATTTTGCCTCCTAGACCGTAAACTTCTTGTGGGTAGGGACACCGTACCTAGCATAGTATTCCATTAACATTAGCTAAGTGAATAAAGCAAAACTGTCTACATGTACTATCTAATATGAATTTATATAACTTGATTATGTTATAAATAAGATATAAATTTGCCCTAGCAAAATAAGTTGCATGCTCAATATTGGTCATAATAATTTTGATTAGGGATAGTCTACAATTTTTTACTTCATAATATCAAATCAGCATTTAGCATTATATTTACTGCAACTTTTAATGTAAGCCATATATCTAGAGCAAAATATGTAGGAATTTTTAGTATAACCTTTTATAACTAATAGAATTCATTTACCAAAAAACATACCACTTTTTCTCCAGACCAGAAATAAAAAGAGATGTAAACAATACCATTGTATATTTTTTCAGAGGTAGAGGACTGATTAGCATTTTGTATTATTATAGTAGTGTTGTTTTATTTTTTACTCTAGGAAAAAATGAAGCGGTTTAATGGCAAAAAAAATTTTTTAAAAATCTGAGTCATAAGCAACTATTTTTTTTTTTACCCCAGAACAAAATTTGAGGTAAAAGAATATTCTTAGCTTTGTTTATTCTTCCAAAGTTGGGAATGATGGGGTCTCAATGGGAAGACATGATTTGGTCTCAGTGGAAAATTCTTACTTTTCACAGCAGTAATTTTACATCTTCATTACTACCAGAACTGTACCAGGGAGGTGTATCTATAAATAGATAGATAGATAGATAGATAGATAGATAGATAGATAGATAGATAGATGATAGATAGATATAGATATAGATAGATATAGATATATCTTTGCTTCCATAGCTTTGCAAAACAAGCATTACAAGCTGGTTCTTTGGAATTGTATTATACAGACAGTTTTTCGGGGACATTTGCTTCTTACATTTAATTCAATTAACTCTGCTATGCAACTGGAGTAACCAACAACCACTACTATCTTGATTTTCAAATTGCATGGAAAATTTGGTGTTCCTGAACCAAACAAATGGATTTTGAGCTAGACAATGCAGAACCAAAGTTGTGATATAGTTTTGAAATGAGTGTATGTGGTGTGTGTGTGGGGGGGGGTAGATGGCATTTCTACTCTAAGATTTAATATATAAAAGTATAAATTGTGAGTCCTTAAAAAAACAGTAGTGTGATAGGTTTACAGTTAAAATAATACTTCTTTCTTAAATAGAAAAAAAAATCCATGCAGCTAAAATTTAAAGTCACAACCCAAAATGTTTTTTTTTTTTTTTTTGATAATTTAACAAAAGAAAGCAACTTCTAACAGTTATTTCCTTAAACTTTGAAATGTAATACATTTCAGCCAGGTGACTTGAAATAGAAAACAGATAAAGATGACTTACTGGTTAGTGAAATACCAGTCTGAAACAGACAGCTTACTTTTTTTTCTCCTCTTCATTTCCCCTGGACCAGCTGTTAATGTTTAACCTTCATTTACTACTTTAAGAGTCATATTTACACTTCTCCAGCAACACTTTATCCATATGTTCCTTGGCCTTATACGTTATATAAGGCTCTTTTAGGGCAACTTCCTAATCTTCTCATTAAGAAAATGTCACACTCACCCAAATAAGCCTATAGAAGATGTCAGATGATATCACCACTAAAATAACCCCATAGGAGATGTCATCTGATATCACTTATAGGCTTCCTTTCATTTTTGCCAGTAATGATCTTTGTCAGGTTGTTCTTCCCATTTAGACAACTACGTTGTTTCCTTTCCTTTATTCAATTGATAGGGAGAAAAGTCTAAAAATACTTCACAGTTCACTAGATATCAGATCATGAATTCAGCTTCCTTTAGAGGATCATAATGCAAAGATAATTTTTCTTTGTTATAATCAATTGTCTTACCTAAAACAACTGATCATCATTTGGCTCATAAGTTTCATATTGGAATGTTACTCCTTTAAGATTATGTAGGGGGTGGGACAAAAAAGAACAGAATGGACTTTACCTCTTGTCTGATAACTTATTCCTAGTTCTTTTTTAGGTTCCAGAGGTTGAACGAATGGACAAGTAAGGCTTAGGAAGTGTTTTTATGAACAAATCAATCTCATTATTTTTACTTCCTTAACTACCTGTCAGTTATTTATATATATAGGCGAGAAAGCAATGGATTTTCACATTGATTTGTCTGGGTTTGGATACTGTTAGCTAGTAGCTATTTTAGTGAAGTTGGAGTTAAGATTCCTGTATTTAAAACTTATTATAATGTACTGATTATGTAATTGATCTTTAGCCATTTAATATCACCAGGTTCAAGGTTTCACCTGTAAAATAGGTATACTCCTATTTATCACCTTTAAGGAATATTTAACATTTTGGTTTAAGAGAGGCCAGACAAGTTCCAATACAATAATACATTTAATATGCTACAACAAGTTATTAGATCTCTCGTATCTTTAAAATTGGTTAGTGATTTTTAAATAATGTGTGATCTGAGTGAATGTGTCTTATTGCTTTCTTTTTTTTTTCTTCAAAGATTTTATTTATTCATTCATGAGAGACACAGAGAGACAGGCAGAGGCACAGGCAGAGGGAGGAGAAGCAGGCTCAAGGCAGGGAGCCGATGCGGGAATCGATCCTGGGACTCCAGGATCACGCCCTGGGCCAAAGGCAGGCACTAAACGGCTGAGCCACCCAGGGATCCCTCTTATTGCTTTCTGATTTGTTCTTGGCTCAAGAAGACAAGAATCTACCTCTCCTTTCAAATTAGGCCCAATTGACAGACAGTGGAAGTAAAACTTAATTTTGTCAAAAATAATTTCCTTTTTGGACAGAATTTGTTTGTCTCATACTACTTCTGTGTCGTAGTATGGTGCTGATTCTCCACATTTTTACACTCTTTCATTTTTAAGTCTCATCCCTATGAGTATCCATTTCTGGAATCAGGGCAAATGAAATTGCCTGAAAATCCATGTGTCTAAAGCAAAAATTATAGTGATTTTCTGTATAACCTTTCGTGACTAACAGAATTATCTTACCAAATTACACATTACTTCCTCTCCAGATTATAAATCGTTATGTCAGCCTTGAGAGTTGCAAGATATTGGCAGATCTTGTTAAAGTAAATTACAATTTTCTCATATCAACTTGCTACTCCCATTTCTGACACCTTCTTGCCTGAATCAATAATTTTGGCACTTAAACATAGACCTGTATTTTAACATTTGTTTTATGCTTTGTTCCTCTTGAGACTGTAATGCCCTTGAGGGTAAGATTCTATGTGTTGCAAGATTTTTTTAATGCCTCACAACTCCTGAGTAAAGTTTTGGCATATGGTATGTACTCAGTGAAGAATTCCTCAAACAAACATGAACTATTTTTATTCCGTGTACAGCACTTCTTTAGAAATATGAAGAATTAAAATACATGATCTCTGTCCTGTGATATATGTCCTCATACTAAGTTCCACGTAATTTATTACATCTATAATCCTTTATGTATAATTATGAAGTCGAAAAATCCCAGAAAATGTATATTGTTATGTTTTTCTAATATATGGCAGCAAAATCGAACTGAAGATTAATTCATTTGGCAGGAAAATGTGACTTGAAGTGATGTGAAGCAATTTATAGTATTCATTTATTCTACTTAAGAAGAATATTCTTTTTTTTTAAGATTTTATTTATTTATTCATGAGAGATACACACACACAGAGAGAGAGAGAGAGAGAGAGGCAGAGACACAGGCAGAGGGAGAAGCAGGCTCCATGGAGGGAGCCCGAAGTGGGACTCAATCCAGGGACTCCAGGATCATGCCCTGGGCGGAAGGCAGACGCTAAACCGCTGAGCCACCCAGGGATCCCCAAGAAGAATATTCTAATGTTTCACTTCAGAAATAATTGATCCTTTAATTACGGTGGTATTATTTTACATGGTATATGTATTATATTACCTTTTGAAATCTGAAAAAGTCTAACTTCTGAAATACATCCAACCTCAAGAGTTTTGGGAATTGTAGATCTGTATGACATACAGAAAGTTAAATGATAAAATAGTCAAATAACCAATATAATAATGATAGAAATATCCCAAGCCTATCTTAGTAAGTTGCCTAAAGGGTCATGGTGTCTCTGTTGGGTGTTCCTGCAAATGGGCATGTACTCAGTCTTGGATCCCAGGGACCAGAGGCAGATGACGTGGGAGTATTTTCCTGACATGTCCAGGCATAAGAAGAGTCAGAGCATATGTACAAAGTCCTTTAGAGAGCACGGAGGATCAAAACCAGGGAAACCAAATTCAGTCATCCAGGAGTAAAAGATGGCCTGAAAAAGGAGCCAGAGAGGCACTGAAATAGAAGGAGGAATTAAGCATAAGGTGAGAGCCCTGGGCAGTCGCCACAACCATGGTTGATAGATCTGTAACCCCATGCTGCATAAGTGGATGGCTTTGGTGTAAAGTATAGAGTTGGAATGGGCTGGTATAGATAGTATTGCTTGGCTCTGAAAGGGACCCTTAATACAATAATTTATGCCTGTGCCCTTTCCTTATTTAAAAATGAGTAATCTAGAATTTATTTTTTAAAAATATTTATTATAATTCATTTTATTTATTATTTATTTATTTTATTTATTTTATTTTTAAAAAGATTTTATTTATTTTATTTATTTATTCAGGAGGGACAAAGAGAGAGAGAGAGAGGCAAAGGCGCAGGCAGAGGGAGAAGCAGGCTCCATGTAAGGAGCCTGACTTGGAACTCGATTCCAGGTCTCCATTCCGGGTCTCCATCCCACATCTCCAGGATCACACCCTGGGCTGAAGGTGGCGCTGAGCCACCAGGGCTGCCCAGTAATTGGAAATTTAATAATGATTTTTCAAATATCTAGTTAGTGGTTGAGCCACAACACAAATCCAGCTTTTATGTTGCCTATCTAGTGCTTTTCTACCACAGGGAAATGGTACTTCAGTCTGGAGTAGTCATGAACAACTTTTCAGAAGTTTGAATTGGATTATAGCAGTTTGCCAAAACTTGAATTGAGTTATATGAATTGAATTATTATCATAGTTTGACAACACTTAAATCTCCATAAATCTCTGACTATATTTTTATATATATTTTTTTGCTTGTTTAAATACCTTGGTGTCAAAGATTGTCTTAACTTTTTAAATCCCTAAAGTACCTAGGAAGTGTTTTGCACAAAGTTTAGAATGAGAAAAGAAGGGTGGAAGTGGAAGCAGACCAAAAATAAGTGTGCATTATAGTAGAAAGAATACCACTGGGAATTATAAGACCCAAGTTCCATTCTAGCCCTACCCAAATTATCTGGATAACCTGTGCAAATTACTGAACTCTCTGAGATCCACTTTCCATCTTTAAAAAGGGTAGGGTCAAGTGACCTTTAAACTCTTTTCTTCTGTATTTTAGCTCTATGTCTATATTTGGAAGAACATAATTACCATTAATACTTGTTTTAATTGTTTAGGTATTACAAAAGCATAGGTCATATGGGCTTAGATTTTCTCTCTATAGAGATCTCTGAGTACATCTGGAATATTGAGTAAGATATTTTGGTAAAATTAAAATACAAAATAAATTAATATTAACAATACTTTCAACAATAATCATTTGACATCCAAAGTCCTGAATAATATGTGTCCTCTGACTTCAAGTTGTTTAGGATTGGGGGAAAAATTTGCTTTACATAGTTAAAAATCTAAGTAAGTAAAGAAAACAAGTTCTATGGAGCTTTGATATGTTTAGCTGGAATGAATCAGCGTCTAAGAGTGTGGTATGACTGGCTATTCAACCTTTCACTGGGACTGCTTAAATTATTTAGCATTTCATAATATAAATATTTTGATACTGTGCACTCCTTGATTAACATGAAAGTGGCTTATCATCTTTGAAGAAAATTGTAACCCTTACAAATCAACTCAGAGTATAATGTTTCTAATTGAATATCATCTAGGATAATAGGACTAGGATAATATTCCCAAAGCACTTTTTCTGAGTCCCAAACATGTTAGAGAAGTATCATATTCATTTCACTTTATGTTGTATTAACTAATGGCAAAACTATTTGGTTGGAACTACATAGCATTGTGATTGGTGAACATTTTAATAGAGGAAATATAAATAAAGATAACATTTTTCTTTAAAAAAAAAACCCACCAGACTCTTTTTTTTTTTTTAATTTATTTACTCATGAGAGACAGAGAGAGAGAGAGAGAGACACACGCACAGGGAGAAGCAGTCTCCATGCAGGGAGCCTGACGTGGGACTTGATCCCACGTCTCCAGGATCAGGCTCTGGGCTGAAGGCGGCGCTAAACCGCGCTGAGCCACCCAGGTTATTGAAACGTTATTGAAAAATAACGTTTTCAAAAGAAGGACATTGCTGGTGCTTGACTACCTGTTCTATAAGACATTTATTCAGTCTTGGCAGTTAATTTGGATTAGAACATTTAAAGTTTCCAGCCTATGGCCATCTTTATAGAATAAACCATTTCGTGAAAATTTCTTATGGGTATTTTCCTAAACAAGCTTTTTTTTTTCAAACTTTTAACTGTTATCCACAGTATAAAATAAATGTGACATTGTGACCTGGTACTCACATACTTACATAGGTAACTAAAACAAACTTTCAGGAAATGATACTTACCTTACTATGTGTGATACACAATGAGTTTTTTGTTGTTGTTGTGTTCTACTTTATTTTATTATTTTGAGATAGTTGGTCGAAATGCACTAGATTGATTCCTAACTCTAAAAGGTCATAACCTACAGTTTGAAAAGCTTTAGCTAAATCCTTTTTTGAGGGCAGTTACTATTTCCTATTTAGTTTTTTTTTTTTTAAGATTTTATTTATTTATTCATGAGATACACAGAGAGAGAGGCAGAGACAGGCAGAGGGAGAAGCAGGCTCCATGCAGGGAGCCCGACGCAGGACTCGATCCCGGGTCTCCAGGATCACACCCTGCGCTGAAAGGCAGGCACTAAACCGCTGAGCCACCGGGCTGCCCTTTTTATTTAATTTTAATTCCACAGTGCCTAGATCTGTGCCCAGCACATAGATGGTACTTAGATAATGTTTCTTGAGTGATTTGTTCTTGATCTAGTTTCAGAATTATTAAAGTATCAGTGACACTTATCTAGTAGTTGCATGAAGCTGTTGAATGAGATTAGGAAAAAATGATTTGTAATTAAGGATGAAACTAAAATATATATGAGAAGAGGCAAAAGTCACCAAACACTTAAAAACCATAATAACAACATATTGGTTCTCTAAGAAGTTGTAGAATCAACTGCTGACTTGCATTTTTTTCAGATGCCACTATTTTAAACTCAGTATTCATTTTTCTAATAATTTTATCTTAAAACTATCACGTTTCTCCTAACTGCTGCTTGTGTGTGTGTGTGTGTGTGTGTGTGTGTGTGTGTGAAGCTTATGTTTGATTTGGTGTTCTTTTTTCTTTTAAAAGATTTTATTTATTTATTCATGAGAGAGACAGAGGCAGAGAGAGAAGCAGGCTCCACGCAGGGAGCCTGACGTGGGACTCCATCCCGGGACTCCAGGATCACACCCTGCCCCGAAGGCAGGCCCTAAACCGGTCAGCCACCCAGGGATCCCCAGTGTTATTTTTTCTAAAGTAAGCTCTACATTTTGTGAACTTTAACTTTATTACCATTCCTTAAACAATATTCCTAGCCAAATACTATTTGAGAATAAATCACATATTTTTTCTTTTTTGTCTTATAATCATGTAAAGTTTTTTCCCCCATAGTAATGTCTGCTTAATTTTTATTTTAAGTATGGTCATTAGTAACTTAAACTTTTCCATTTATACTCATTAATAACTTTTGGGGGGAGGTTTTGACAAATATTTTGGTTCCTTATAAGTTCAACTCAAATAAAATTCTGCTTATAACAAATATATTAGAACAGAAATTTCTAAAAGATTGCCTGGTATTTTCTTTCTAGCTGCTGGCCATTCCCTTTGTAGCAATATTTTATATATTAGAGTTTCTGTTTAACAAAGAATTAGGCTAGTTCAATGAAGTTTTCTGGAATATTATTAGTCCAAATAATAGAAGATACATAATTTATTACCAGCAGATTTGAGTGGCGTTGGGTTAATTGATCAGGGAGTTTTCACTACTGCTATTTTACACTTAGTGGTATTTTATAATTATTCTAAAAATTAATGTTCTCTTCTCAGATACCAAATTCTTCAATGGAATTTTATATTCTTTTCTTTTTGCAATTGTTCCCTTTTTTCCTACTTCTTTTTGTATCACACAAATACTTCTGTGCTTTATACAATATAGAAACTCACTGAATGCTTGCTGATTAATTTTAAGTTATTCCCTAAAACATTTAGGATCACTGGGGCTCTCTGATATTAATGTTAACTAGTGGATAGTGAATTGGGGTTAGAAGTTAGAGAACTAAGTATGTAATTATGTCTTTTTTATTAATGGAGTGATTTATTCTCTATATCCTTTTTTTTAAAAGATTTTATTTCTTTATTCATAGAGATGCAGAGAGAGAGAGGCACAGACACCGGCAGAAGGAGAAGCAGGCTCCGTGCAGGGAGCCTTACGTGGAACTCGATCCAGGGTATCCAGGATCAGGCCCTGGGCTGCAGGCGGCGCAAAACTGCTGCACCACTGGGGCTGCCCCTATATCCTTTTACTTTTTAATCTATAATTTACATAGGGCTAATAATTGCAGTTGCCTTTTGTCTCAGAGCATAATGTTGAAGATCATGAGAGTTATATGAATGTTTTGGGTTTTTTTGGCAGGAAAAAATGTTTTTTGAAAATTTAAAAGCATTCTACATGTATAGATGTTTTGTGAGGCCCCTGATACATGATTGTGATTACATAAGAAAATGTTCATAAAATAATCAGCACGGTGCTTAACACAGAGTAAGCACTTAATGGTGGCTGCTGTTATTATTATTTAACTTGCATACGTGCTTAAAATTTCAGTTACTTTATATTTCACATTTTAAAATGGATAGGGTCTAATTATACTAAATTTTTGTAAATTTGTTTCTCATGCTTTTCATTTTATGTGGTTTTCTTAATTGGAATTTTTTTTGTCTTTTAAAGTATGCATTTACCATTTATACATTTTTACACATAAATAGTTAAAATTTATAATTGGATTGTTTAAAATATTATAATTAGTTAATTCATTATATGCAATCGAATATTTTGAATTATAAAAATTTGAATTATTCCATATATAACCATGTAATAAGACATTTGGTTATTTGAGTAATGGCAGTTGCTTTGAATTATATAATTTCAATAAATTATATTTTGTCCTATATCAGATAAGCAAAATTTATATTGCATTATTTTTTTATATAACAGATATTTTACCCACAAAGAGCAATTTTACCCAGTTGAAGATAAAAAATTCAAAAGCAATTTAAACTTAACAATTGAGGGGACACCTGGGTGGCTCAGTGGTTGAGCGTTTGCCTTTGGCTCAGGGCGTGATCCTAGAGTTCCCACATAGGGCTCCCTGCATGGAAACTGCTTCTCCTCCCTCTTCCTATGTCTCTGCCTCTCTCTGTGTCTCTCATGAATAAATACATAAAATCTAAGAAAAAAAAATAAACCCAACATATTAGATCTCATACAGATAGTTATTTTTTACCCATTTATAATTTGCTATAGATCCCTTCCTTTTTTTTTTTCAAATTATGTTTTATTGTTTTCCCTATTAAAAAATGATCCTATTAAAGTGACTGGAGCCCTCCTTCTGTAAACATTAGAGATACTTCATACTTTTTCAATTTAAAATTATTTAAATGGAAGTTATTCAAGTAGTTTATTACCTCTTCCTATAGAGGAAAAAAAGTGTGTTCCTCTGTGTGTGTGTTTGTGTGTTCGCAGGCTTGCCAAGTTTGTGTGTGTGATTTACTTAAATTAAGATTGCTTTCTTTCCTTTCAGAAACCTTTCCCAAAATGTTAGAAGAAGCATAGAAAAACATTTGCAACTTTTGTTTCACTTGGTGAACTAGTCAGGAACTGTGCGCAATAATCCAACATCATCTTAAGATTTTTGGCTGTGTTTTCTCAAGAGCAAGAAAAGATTTTGCTTCCAGTTCCTGCACATTATTTTTTACTCGTTGGATTTCCTATTCAGCACCACTTTACTTTTATTCTTTTGGTTATTAATCTGTTCATTTTGGAAGAATAAGTAATTAAAACAGTTTTGAAAAGTTTTCTGTGTATGAGATATTTTGTTGGAGCATCTACAAAAGCAATAAAAATACTTGTCCAAATCCTCAAGATGCAGATGGTGTCATGAATGTTTTGGAGGCAGGAAACCATACAGTCCTATTTTAAGAGATTCTATTTATTTTTAAGTCAAATAAAAATTTTCCCTGCTCTTTAAAGTACCTGACTGGCAAGACAACTTTTATGGCATCCATTTATAGAAAAAAAAAGAAAAAGAAAAGAACACACAATTCTTTTGGTAGATTGAGGTTTGAATACCACAGCTCTTGGAGACATAGAGATCTAGAGCTTAATTTGGAGTTTATTTATTTTTTCACCTACTTACTTGCTATCTTCCTAAACATGTTAATTTTTATCTGTTTTATTTCTTCTTTTTCAGTGTAATTACATCATCTCCATAACCAGGAGAATTGCTGCCTGCTCCTCAGTTCTGTATCACTAATGAAGATCTTTGTCTGTTGGATTTCCTTAGTACAGGTTAGTACTTGACTTTTAGTTTGCTCAGAGTCATTATCAGGACTTTTCTGACTGTACTATCAGTGCTTCCTTTCTTTGTTTTCCATGTGGTAATTTCTTTCCTTTTTTTTTTTTTTTTTTTTGAGCAAAGAGAAGTGTATTAAGCAGAGATACAGAGAAATCTCTCAAAAGTTAGAGGAGTCCTGACAGGGTTGCCCTTTCCTAAAATTTTTGTATTGTATTTTCCCATTTCTGTTCTCTACTTTTCTTTCATAGAGGTTCTAATAAAAACCGAGCAACCAACCAAACAAAACAAATGAAAAGTCCTTCCTGCTTCCTGAATACTTTGACTCTCTCATATTTAGTTTCCCTTTTATTTCATTCCTTAATTAGTACTACTTTTGAAAATTATTTGGCATCTCTTTTAATTTCATCAGGTCATACTCTATTCCTAATACTTCTCAAATCTGCAGCTTCTGTATCCGTACAGTTTCCAGCATCTAACAAAGTAGTTCATCTAAAACACAAATATGAACAGATCACTTGTCCTAAGAAACCATATAATAATTCTCCAACACCTGCAGTAGAAAATTAATCTTAGCGCGGAATACAATGTTCTAGCCTCGGTTTACCTTCCTGACACTTATTTTGGTAATATGAGATTTCACGTAATCCCCAGAATTTACTATGCTGTTTTCTCACCTCTGTACTTTGGCTCATGTTTTTCTTTACCTAAAACTTTTTCTTACCCTTTCTTTGCCTAGCTAGGAAAGAAGGCATTTATCTTTCAAGACTCTCCTTGGTTATCATTACTTCCAGGAAATCTTACTGGTGAGTCATGTGACCCCGTTTCCTTGCAGTCTTTCCTTAACTCTCCTAGCTCTTATTTATCTGTTGCTATCATTCACTAAAGAATGAGCATCTTGTGGGGCCAAATTTGTAGTTGGTTTTGTGACAGAAAGTATTGTTAAAAGTATCTGTTGAGGGGCAGCCTGGTGGCTCAGTGGTTTAGCGCTGCCTTCAGCCCGGGGCCTGATCCTGGGGTCCCGGGATCGAGTCCCACGTTGGGCTCCCTGCATGGAGCCTGCTTCTCCCTCTGCCTGTGTCTCTGCCTCTATTTCTCTCTGTGTGTCTTTCATGAATAAATAAATTAAATATTTTTTAAAAAGTATCTGTTGAACCAAACTTTTTTCAATTCTGTGTAAAAAAAAAAGAGTTGAAAGAGTTAATAAAAAAACTATACCAGACAAAAGCACATCACAGGCTTCTGATAGCTTTATTATCACAAGCAACTGATCCAATAGGCTAGACTTCTAACTTTTTCCTATTCTGAATCCATTCATAATGAGGGAGTGAGCCACAGCATTACACCCTGAAAATTCTGGATCAAAGCAGTTTCTCTGTTTGCAATTCCAGTTTCTCTGGAACTGCCTGACTTGGACAGTTTTGGCATGAGTAATAAACTCTCAGATTATTTTAGAAACGATGAGCTCTGTGCAGCAGGTGTACTTCCCAGTGTATGCTGACAACAGAAAGAAAAATATAGCTGATTCCAGTTCCAGAACAACCTCAGTCTCTAGTCATTCTCCAAAAGCCTTTGGCAGGAGATATATTGGAATGCTCTGACTGTCCATGTTCTTGGAAAGATGGCAATGGGAAAAAAGTTGCTTTCATCAGGCAAGTGTTCTTCATTTCTAAGTTCAAAAAGTTTAACCTCTCAAAGAATGTTTAAAAGACAACAGAACTTTAAGCATGTCCAAGAAAGTACATTAATATTAGTCTCTGCTTCCACTCATTCTCATACAACTTAACTTATTCCCCAGCTATTTTTGGGAGAAGAATTTCTCTAGTATTCATAGGAAGTAAGCATTTTAAAACTTATGAAGCTTGCTGTGATGAGCCTGGTGTGTTATATGTAAGTGATGAGTCACTAAATTCTACACCTGAAACCAATTTTACCACATATGTTAACTAACTAGATTTTAAATAATAACTTAAAAAAAACTAAAATGAGGCTCGTATACATTTTGAAGGGTACATATGCTCTTGTCATTTATTTTTAACAGGATGGATGAAAGTAAGAAATGTTCTATAGTTCATGTGAGTTCACTGAAACAGTTCTCCAGTGCATGTTTGCTACATTGCTCAATTAATACTATTTTTTAACCAATTAATTAGGAGCATATGAAATTATCCTATGTTATGACAGAGAAATAATCACCTTTTTAGATATAGTTAAAATTTATTTAGGGTTGGCTAATAATACTGATTACTATTTGATGCTATATGTAATTTTTCTACATCAATGTTGTCCAATAAAACTTTCTGCTATGATGTAAATGTTCTGTGTGGTCCAATAGGGTAGCTAATAGCTATGTGGAGCTATTGGGCATTTAAAATGTAGCTAGTGTGAGTGAGGAACTGAATTTACAATTTTATTTAATTTTAGCTAAATATAATTAATTAAATTAATTTTAATTAAATTTAAATAGACATATGTGGCTAGTGGCTACCATGTTGGACAGTGCAGATCTAGGGTATACAATGCCAGCAGTAAAGTTTTTAAATTTATTTTTATTTTTTAATTTATTTTGGATGTTATTTATTTATTTAACAGAGAGCACAAGCAGGGGGAGCAGCAGGCAGAGGGAGAAGAATAAGTAAGCTCCTCCTCATGGAGCAGGGAGGCTGACATGGGGCTCGATTTTAGGACCCTGGGATCACAACCTGAGCCAAAGGTAGACACTTAACTGACAGAGCCACCTAGGTGCCCCAGTAAAGTTGTTTTTTAATAAAATACTTGGGTACAAGGAAAGTATCACCCATAATCAGATGATCCATTCTCTCCAATGCTGATTACATGTCTTCCTCATAGTTTCCTAATGCAAATTTTTGTGTCAAAATGTCTTCATGGCTTGAAAAACTCCTTTTTAAAGTTTTTATTTCAAATCCAGTTAGTTACCATACGGTTTATATTTCAAGCATACAACATAGTGATTCAACACTTCCAAATATCACCTGGTAGTCATCACAAGTGCACCCCTTAAGCTCCAACACCTATTTAACCTATACCCCTTATCTCCTCTCTGGTAACCATCAGTTTGTTCTCTATAGTTAAGGGTGTTTCTTGGTTTGCCAAGACAATCCAAGCATTATTTGTAGCTTTGAAAATTAGAATAGTTTAAGTGCTTAACAGTGGAGTTAAACATAGGTTAAATAAATCCTATAAGTTATATTATATAGTTGACTATTACAGATTTAAGGTAACAAATGCTTACTGACATAGAAGAGTGTTCTTAATATATTATTTAAAAATTCATTTGTTATGAAAACTCATTTATGATAGTTATTCTTCACATAAAAGGAAATTAAACTACCTATTTAATTTAAAGAAAAATGAATACCTGTGTGTCTATCACCCACTTACTAAAATGAACATTATCAAAAGAAAAATGAACACTACCAGTTTCTTTAAATATCCCTATATGACATCGTATGATGGTAAGTGCAAGAAACAAAAAAGCATCTTAGAATATCATAAAAATGATAGAAGTATTTTCAGTATAACTTAATTCAGTGAAAAGACAAATGTAGAGTAGAAGATGGGAGATTTATACACTAAGATGTTAGCAGTTTTTACCTCAGGTTGATGGCATTGCGGGTGAATATAAATTTTAAATTTCTAATTTATGTTTCATTCCTTTGCAATGAACATTTTTAGGTTTGTAATAAAAATACATAACAGGGGCAGCCCCCGTGGCACAGCAGTTTAGCGCCTCCTGCAGCCCAGAACGTGATCCTGGAGACCCTGGATCAAGTCCCACGTCAGGCTCTCTGTATGATGCCTGCTTCTCCCTCTGCCTGTGTCTCTGCCTCTCTCTCTCTGTCTCTATGAATAAATAAATAAAATCTTTTAAAGAATACATAACAAATGCTTTATATATACATGTAACTTTATCAATATCTTCAGTGAAAAAGGGAGATTGAAAAGTCAAGAAAATCCTTTATTTTCCTTGAAGGCTGGGAAGATTATCATCAGAGACTGGAAAAGGATTGTTTATGATTCACCATCAAACAAAAAGGTCTTTAATAATCATTCTTAATCAACATAACAATATTATCCTTTTTGGTAAAGCTCTGTATTAAGTGAATAGTGCAAAAGAACCCTAAGTGTGTACGTGTCCTGAGTGTTCAGATTAGACAGAGGAGATTCTTTCTAGTTGCAATGGCAAATAGCTTATCAAAGAGGAAGGCTTTGATTTGGACTTTAAAGGATACAGAAGATTTAGATCAGCATTGACAAACTCTTTGGCCTTGGGACTCTTAAAATGCTCTTCAAAATTACCGAGGACCCAAAAGAGTTTTTGCTTACATGGGTTCTATCTCTTTGTATTTATCATATTAAATTAAAATCAAGAAAATCAATAAATATCTTTTTTTTTAAAGATTTTATTTATTTGGCAGAGGCTTCTGGGAGTTTTTCTTTAAAGCATAAAAGATGATAACAGCAGCTAGGCCAACTTTTGAACCTGCGAGAGGTGGGAGAGGAAAAGGAGAAGGTGATTTGAGCCAACTCTCAAAGAAGTATTCAAGTAGAGACCTACCTTCTCATACAAAGATAAAATATAGACAAACGACTCAGGATGTCCCTGAAGAGGGTCACAACCATGACTTCAGGAAGGAGCTGGAAGAGAGAGAGCAAGCTGCTGCAAGAGAAAAAAATAGAGACCGTCCAACAAGAAAACATACAACCTCCTCGTCGGTGTCAAAGAAGCCTCTGTTAGACCAGATTCCTGCTGCCAACCTTGATGCAGATGATCCTCTAACAGATGAGGAAGACGAGGATGAATATTTTGAAGAGGAGAGTGATGATAATGACACTGCAGCTCTTCTTGCAGAACTAGAAAATTTTTAAAAAGAAAGAGCTGAAGAGCAGGCCAGGGAGGAACAAGAACAGAAAGCTGAAGAAGAAAGAATACATATGGAAAATATTTTGAGTGGAAACCCTCAATCTCATTGGTCCATCCCAGCCTCAGCCAACTTCAAAGTTAAAAGAAGGTGGGACGACGATGTTGTTTTCAAGAACTGTGCAAAAGGTGTAGATGATCAGAAGAAAGACATAAGATTTGTAAATGATACACTGCGATCTGAATTTCACAAAAAGTTCGTGGTGAAATATATTAAATAGTACAGTTTTATGTGCTTAATTAAAGACTGTAAGGTGTAAACGATCATTCTCACTTTGTTCTGTTTTTCTCTTTCCCCTCTAAATTGTGTATAGGCTTCCCTAATTTTAAGTTCCAAACTACCTTTTTATAACCTTATTTGATGAAGACTTGGGAATTGGTTTAACCTAGTTTCCATCCTCTGAATATTTCCAGTAATATGCTTTCCTTTTAATATGGGAAAGGGAATCTTCTTGTAATAAATATTTTCAAAACTTGAAATACCTAAAAAAAAAGATTTTATTTACTTATTCATGAGAGACACACAGACAGAGGCAGAGACATAGGCAGAGGGAGAAGCAGGCTCTCTGCGGGGACCCCGATATGGAACTTGATCCCAGGACCCCGGGGTCAAGCTCCAAGCAGAAGGCAGATGCCCAACCACTGAGCCACCCAGGCATCCCAATAAGTATCTATTAATTTATTTAAAAAAAATACATGTTAACATAAATAATATATTCTTATGAAAAATAACTATATTTTTCTAAAACAAAACCAGTTAGTGAAAAAAAATGCTTATTGTTTTACATTTTTCATTTTAATATATGGCTTAATAGAAGACAGCAGGATTCTCATACCTGCTTCTGTTGTGATATTACACATTATACAGCCTCTGGAAAATTCCACTGTTCATTTGCAAAAGAATGAGAGTGAGAAGGCAAACAGCATGTTACTGTTTTTACGAACAAAGTGTTGATGTTGTGAGCTCCCTGAGAACTACTTAGAGAATTATTGCTGAAAACAGACTGGGAGAAAAATAGAGAGATGGCATTATTTCAGTGCTGGGAAAGCATAAGGCATATCAGAGAAAGTGAGCAAACTGGTCTGGTTGTTGTGAAAGATTTATATGGGGGAAGGTGGGAGAGATATGGCTAGAAATGTAGGTTTTGGGTAATCATATTATGTCATTTAAAACATACCAGCTTCCTTATTTATGGCTATAGTCACAGATCTCTACTTTTGGCTTCAGAAATTTCCAGGACAAGAATGATAGAAGAGAAATGCGTGCTTAGTTCCAGGCAGTTACTGATTTGTTAATTGCTTCATTCATTCAATTCATTTGGTGTCTACTACTTTGCCAAAGTATCCACTACATTCCAAGCATCAAGTAAGAACTAGTGATACAAAGATGATAATGACATAATCCCTACCCTATAGCAGCTCTCAATTAAGTGGGAGATTCAGGTATTAGAAGGTAGCGATACATTTCTTAAACTGGAGGATTATAGAGCAGAGAGCAGCTGTGACTGGGAGGCATGGTGGATAGGTTGTGGGGTGGATAAGAAGTCTTAAAGGTTGAAGTCCCAAATACCAGCAACCAGTCCTATCAAACCATGGTGAGAAATACTGGAAGTATAGGGTTGACAATTACAGTATCAGAGCTAATACAGTAGATCTGGGGTAATGTTCAATACTACAGAATAATTTCCTGAATATATGTTCTCTTTTGGAAAGTAGAAATGTACAAAGTCTCTTTCCCTGAAAGTCCTACAGAATCTTTTCAAGGGCAGGCGATACCACTTTAGCGTCTCTTTTCCCTTTCATCATCTTTTTCAGTGTTTTGGCTCTCTTCTGTGACTCAGTAACTAGAGTGAAGGGAAGGACGAAATGTCATTACTACAGCTTTAAACCAGGTACGGAGAACACCTTTACAGCTCAGAGCGTTATGAATAAGTAAATAAACAAAGAACCTGTCTCCCAGCACCACCTGCAGGGGATGAAGAAGTCTGCAGCAGAATTCAATACTTCTCAGCCAATGTATCTTTAGTCCAACATTCTTTACTGAGCATCTACTAAGAGAGTGATTTTAGTAACTGAGGAGAACACAATGATCAATAAGAGACCATGCACCCATCCCGTAAGGAACCTTATTAGAATTTGGAGATTTTTGTAGTGATTAGAGTAGCTAAGAAGAAACTGATTAAATCTAAAAGAATCAGATTTCTTTTGTGCAGATAAATAAAAAAGCAAGTTACATTGCCTTTTTACATCTTCCATTGATAGAAAATAAGGAAGTTGGTATGTTTTAATTGACATAATATGATTCCCCAAAACCTACATTTCTAGCCATATCTCTCCCACCTTCCCCCATATGAATCGTTCACAACAACCAGACCTGTCTGCTCAACTCTCAGAAGTAAGTTTGCCTTGAACGCCTTCCATTGATTTCGTGGTTTTTAAAAAAGGTTTTTTATTTATTTATTCATGAGATACACAGACCCCCTGTGGGGAGCCAGATGCAGGACTCCAGGACCCTGGGATCACGACCTGAGCCAAAGGCAGATGCTCAACCACTGAGCCAGCCAAGTACCCCTGATTTCAGTTTTAAGTAGTGAAGTAATGAAATCTGCTTTTGAGACTTCGAGTCTGTTGAGTTTGTAATATGATGAGAAAGGCCTGTGCTGCATACTAATAATCTATGTGGGCCAGTTAAGGTTGCGTTTTTCCTAATTTTAGGCTACCTCAAACAGATGTCTTATGGGATAGCTCTCTGCTGGCTATAAAAGGGTTTGGATGGAAGAAGATACATAGCTTAGTATAAATCCATATGCAGGGATCCCTGGGTGGCGCAGCGGTTTGGCGCCTGCCTTTGGCCCAGGGCCTGATCCTGGAGACCCGGGATCGAATCCCACGTCGGGCTCCCGGTGCATGGAGCCTGCTTCTCCCTCTGCCTGTGTCTCTGCCTCTCTCTCTCTGTGACTATTATAAATAAATAAAAATTAAAAAAAAAACAACTTAAATCCATATGCACCTATCTGAAATTAACTCAAAGCATATTCGATCTAGTAAGAGCCTTTTACTTTCCTTATTGAATCATGTCCTAGGAGCTAGGAAGAAAGAGATTTCCAAAAGTTCCTAGACTTTTATAGACTTGCAAACAAGTATGAAATATTTTTCTGATTTCTAGCATTTAAAATAGGAGAATGTACTAGGTACACAAAAAGCAAAATAAATGAAATTATTTTCATTTATAAAAACATTTGTTATTTGTAGTAACATCCTTAGAATGCAGAAAGACAGGGATCCCTGGGTGGCTCAGTGGTTTAGCAACCTGCCTTTGGCCTGGGGCTTGGTCCTGGAGTCTCCGGATTGAGTCCTGTGTTGGGCTGCCTGCATGGAACCTGCTTCTCCCTCCCTCCCTCCCTCCCTCCCTCCCTCCCTCCCTCCCTCCCTCCCTCCCTCCCTCCCTCCCTCTCTCTCTATCTGTGTCTCTCATGAATAAATAAAATCTTGAAAATAACCACAGAAGTACTTCTGCTGGGTGAGTGATAAAGACTATGAATAAAGCTGATTTGCAGATGGCTTTCAATGTTTTTCTTTGTCTAGATTTGGAGAGTTCTTATATGTACAGGCAGGGTTTTTTTTTTTGTTTTTGTTTTTTTTTTTTTTACAGGCAGGGTTTTTAGGGGGAGCAGCCAGTCAGCTATTAATCCTCTCACTCATCCCACAACCCCAGAAAAATCTTATGTGACTTTGGCTAGTGGTATTCTTGTGTTTCCAGTCTTTTAAACTAGGCATTTGAACTTCCTAATGCAAATTAAGTCTTGAATCATCACTCCCAATTAGACCTCTTCCCAAAATCACACCATGAGTTGTGAAAGCAATAACATGACTGGTAGATTAAATAATACACTGTTAAAAATAAAGGGATCTTAGATATTATAGAGTCTAGTATTTCTCAAAGTATGGGTTCTCTATCTGCAAAAGAATTTCTTGCCTCATTACAAATGAGGACTCTTGGGCTACACATCAAACCTAATCAATTTCAGTCCCTAGGAGTGGCATCCAGGAATCTGCATTGTTAACCAATTCCTTAAATTGATATGTGCATTAAGGATTAGGAACCACTCATTTCATCACATTGCTTCATATTGCAGATGAGGAAATAATATCAGAGAAGTCAAGTGATTAGGCCAAAGTGACACAACCAGTTAGAGGCAGAAACCGGACTCAAATTTTTAAACTCCCAAATTTGAATTTCTTTCAACTATAAGTAGTTTTTATTTATTTGTAAATTCCCAATAGATCTCAATGAAAAAGAAATTTGAGTTCTTTGTTCTCTGATATTCTCCTCAAATTTAATACTAATAATTTACCATTAATAGGTTCCCAGTACTTGGTGAGTAAGCTGTTGCCCTGAAATTTAGGGAATATCAACTATAGAAGCTTATAGACAAAGGAATTTTGTTATCTTGTTAGTGTCCCATTCCCCACCACAATAAGACAAGCAATAAGACAAATAAGAATATATATTCATGTTTCTTAAATCGCATGAGAACAACAAAATGTAAACAGAAAATCCTGCTACCAGTGTTAAACAAGAATATCTCACCCTCTATAACAACATACCATATGGTATTTCCTTACCTTGTTCAGTATTTAGCCTAAAAATTTATTGCTGGGCGTCTTGGCAGCAAGCTGTGCAAGTCGAAGTGGAATCTGATTGAGGTGAGTTAATTAATGTGGTGGCAGCTTGGAATGTTGTCCAGCTGCCAGTGAGAATTATGTTTGTTTGCCTTTGGCCCAAGTGTGAAATGGCTGGTTGTTGATTTCAGAAGTGTGAGTGTACATTTTTATATCTCACATGAATGAATACATTTTTTGTATCCTACACATTTGGGGAAATGCTAAAATTTATTGGGTAATGTTATTTACTACTTGTGTGGCAGAAAGAGAAAAGTAGAATTTTACGCCAGAGGTTGACTTTGCATCTGTAGAAAAAGCAAAAGCAGGTGGCATATAAATCTATGAACAGGTAAATAAGCCATCTGAAATTAGGTCATCTGGGCTAATGTTTTCAGGAATAACTTTAAAAAGGAGGTAAGCAAGATTTGAACCAGAGAAGAATAACTCTTGTAATGATAAAAGGATTCTGAAAGTAGAAACATAATTTGAATTTTGTCTCGAAAGGAATGGCTTTTGGATTTACTACTTAGTTACATTTAGAATTTTTATTTTCTTTTCACCAAACACAACCCTCTATTGAAGACATCATCTCTCTGTGCAATCCTCCTTTCTATCAACAAAGATGAGTAATTCCTGCGAAGTGTTTTTGATGTAAAGGTATTATATAGTTTTGGCCAAGGTTACTGATATAAGCAGGGTTCTCCTAGTAGTCTATAACTGACATGAAACCAACATAGTTCAAAATACGTTCGCAGGGTGTCAGATATTACTGTTCTCTGACAATTTTTTCTATGTAAAATACTAGTAAGATAAAATGACTTGGCAAGAGTTTTATTTTAGTAGATTAGGGAGATGAATACTTAAAAATTTAATACATATATACACATTTCCTTCTTTTATTCCATCATTTTGAAGAAATTTAAAATACACTAAAACTGAAGGAAACAGTAGGTAGGAGAGATAAAAGCAAATAATACGAAGAAATATTTGTAAACCTAACAAAAAAAGTGTTACCAGAATGCCTTTTTGATGGTTAAAAGATTTTCTTAAGTCCTGATGTTGCCATGAGAATATTAATAAAACAAAATAGAAGTGTTTACACTTTGGAAGATACTAAACAAAATTTGTATGTCAAGGAAAACACTAACGAAAATAGTATTTTAAAGGTAGAATGTGCAGAAACATATGGAAAAAACACAACACAGTTCTTACCTCCTTTAGTCTAAGAAAATATGACGATAGCTCTAAAACTTCTTTTTTTAAAATATTTATTTATTTATTTATTTATTATTATTAAATAGTCACAGAGAGAGAGAGAGAGGCAGAGACACAGGCAGAAGAAGCAGGCCCCATGCACCGGGAGCCTGATGTGGGATTCGATCCCGGGTCTCCAGGATCATGCCCTGGGCCAAAGGCAGGCGCCAAACCGTTACACCACCCAGGGATCCCTAAAACTTCTATTCAGATAGGTGAGTGTTACTTCAAGGTTTGTTTCTTTCTTTCTTTATTTATAAAGATTTTATTTTATTTTTTAAAGATTTATTTATTTATTCATGAGAGACACAGACTGAGAGAGAGAGAGGCAGAGACACAGGCAGAGGGAGAATCAGGCTCCATGCAGGGAGCCCAATGTAGGACTTGATCCCAGGACTCCAGGATTACCCTGTGGGCCCGAGGCAGGCACTAAACTGCTGAGCCACCCAGGGATCCTCTACTTCAAGGTTCAGATGTCGTTTTATTGAAAGTCAAAGAAAGGTAATTTTTTTGGTCACATGCTAAATAATAGAACATGATAATGTTTCCTTTTACACCAGGAGTATTTGCTATAGTTTTATTTATGATGCTTTTTCTATGCTAAAATATTTAGTAGTAGAAGGGATTATTGTGATTATATATATAGCTACAGTTGGCTACTGGTTATTTTATTATTTTTATTTATTTGATATGGTAATTTAAAATATGAGAGGGACATTTTGTGCCTCCTTTTCACGTAAAAAGTAAAAAAAAAAAACTCTGCTAAATATTATTGTACTTTTCACACTATAGTGTTATCATATCCTTAACCTTTCAGGCCAACGTAAGCCTCTGAGTCTCCTCTTAGATTAAACCATTGTCAGAGTAAATAAGAAATTAAACATTTTAATCTAATTTACACCATATGGGCATCTCATAAGGTCAGACTTATCACAGATAACTGACCAGAGAATGAATTTTTATAAATTATTTGGTTTCTGTTAAATTTTTTTAAAATTTAATCTAGCATGGATATATTAGACATGCTAAAACTTAACCCTTAAACTTCCCTGATGTTTTTAAGTATGTAATAATTATGGAGGATACCCTTACCCCGAATTTGATTATTGCTCTCACATAAGGTTTACACTTACAAAGTTAATGTATAAAATGTTTTTTGGTGAAATGCTAAGCTAAAAAAGGTAGGTTTTGTTTTAGAAAAATTAGGGCCAATTAATGAATGCTGATATTAAAGGGTACTCAATTAATTCTACATCCTGACACTACATATTAAGTCTTCCAAATACTATGAAAAAATTGTATACTTTCATTTTTTGTTTTTTTAAAGATTTTTAAAATTTATTTGAGAGAGACCGCAAGCGTGCATGAGGGAACGGGAGGGTTGGGCGGGGGAGGGCCGGCAGAAGGAGAAGGAGAAGCCTACTCCCAGCCCAGCAGGGGGCCCAACGCTGGGGCTTGATCCCAGGACCCTGAGATCCCGACCTGAGCCAAAATCAAGAGTTGAATGTTCAACCGAGGGAGCCATCCAGGTGTCCCCAAAATTTTGTACACTTTCCATGTACAAAGTGATACATCAATAGGGAATGATACAAGCTTAAATAAAGTCAGTTCTGTGTCAGAGATAATTTATAAGAATTGTTCACTACCTTTAGTTACTGAGTTCTGCTTGCACTTTCTGCATCCTCATAAGTTCTATGTGATAACATTTGAATTGTTATAATGAAATGTTAAAATTATTGAAATTAAAAAAATTATCCTCATTCTACTGAACTTAAGTTTGATTAAGCATTAAGAATTAATTTGAACGCTTCTCCATTTTTCCATGTGCTCTTTTCAGCTATAACTGTCTTAATGAAGGAATAGAACCATGGATTTATGGAACTTCAGATGTTAAAGAGACTTCAGGATTCTCAGTCTGTGAACTATAAGGTGAGTAAACCAATGTCTGAGATTTATTTATTTTTTTAAGATTTTATTTATTTATTCATGAGCAACACAGAGAGAGGCAGAGACACAGGCGGAGGGAGAAGCAGGCTCCATGCAGGGAACCGGCCGTGGGACTCGATCCCGGGTCTCCAGGATCATGCCCTGGGCTGCAGGCGGCGCCAAACCGCTGCGGCCACCGGGGCTGCCCCAATGTCTGAGATTTAAAGGGGCTTACTGAAAAAAAAAAATTAATAAAAATAAAGGGGCTTACTGAAATCATGAACCAAATCATGGGTGGAGTCAGGTTTCGGACTCAGATCTGTAAATCCAGTGTTCTCTCCATCAGTGTTAAATATTTCCTTAATAACAATATATTTCATTTTTTAGAACAGTTTTAGGCTGATAGGAATATTCTGAAGACAGATACCCCATACTCAGTCTCCCTTATTGTTAACATTATACATTAATATGGTTTATTGGTTACCATCAATGAACCCAAACATTTTCAGATTTCCTTATTTTTTACCTAATGTTTTTCTTCTGTTCTAAGAGCCCATCCTGGGTCCCACGTTACATTTGGTTGTCGTGTCTCCTTATGCTCCTTTTGGTTGTGAAAGTTTCTCAGACTTCTCTTTTCTTGTTTTCAATGACCTTGACAGTTTTGAGAAGTATTGTCAAGTATCTTGTAGTTTGTCCCTTATTTGATATTTGCTTGATGTTCATATTTGCTTGATGTTTTCTCCTCATTGTTCTAAGTTTTTAGGAGAAAGACCACAGAGATGAAGTGCCATTATTATCTATCATATCAAGGATATAGCCTATCAATATGACTTATCACTTTTGGTGTTGACCTTAATTGGATGGTAGTGTCTGTCAAGTTTTTCCACTGTAAAGCTACTCTCTCCTGCCCTCTTCCACCTTTTTTGTATTATACAGTCTGGAAGAATTCCCTATGCGCAGCTCACACTTAGGGAGTGAGGAGTTATGCTCCTGCTCCTTGAGGGTGGCATACATGCATAACTTATTTGGAATCCTTCTGTGAAGGAGATTTGTCTCTTCTCATTAACTTATTCATTTATTCAATTTCTTAAATTTGGGGGATGCCTGGGTAGCTCAGCGGTTGAACCTCTGCCTTTAGCCCAGGGTGTGATCCTGGAGACCCGGAATCGAGTCCCATGTCTGGCTCCCTGTGAGGAGCCTGCTTCTGCCTCTGCCTGTGTCTCTCCTCTCTCTCTCTCTCTCTCTCTCTCTCTCTCTGTGTGTGTCTCTCATGAATAAATAAATACAATCTTTTAAAAAAATTTCTTAAATTTGATATAGACTCAAGAATATTTATTTTATGTTCTGAGTTATAATCCAATGTAAGTATCGCTCACTTTTTGAAAGTTCACATTGCACTACTTCATTTTTACAAAAGGCCTACATTAGTACATTTTTCTGTAAACTGAAACAAATTCGAAGAGGTTTTCACTTTATAAGAAAAGGCGAAAAGCTAAAATAGCACTCAGAATTTCTTTTGCAGTGAGCCCTTATAGAGGCGGCACACACCCTGAACAGTGAGAGTAACACTGCCAAGCTCCTTCCCAGGAACTATGCATGCTCAGTATCTCAGCATCAAGGCATCACAGCTTCGACCTGTGTCTGTGAGCTTCTGTGCTTTATCTCAATTTATTTCATGCACTTGTTAGCAAGATGTGCCCTAAGATATCAGAGAAGCTGAAGAGAGGCTATTTTTGGGGTCTGAGAATTCTCAAAGATTTTTTTCCACATAAATTAAAGGTATTAACTTCTTCAGTTTACACCATTTTGGCTTACAAAAGGTTTCATGGAAACACTGTTTTTGGATAGCAACAGAAACCTGTACTACTCAAAGGATAATTGACCATATAGTTGTGGGTTTATTTATGGGTTTTCTATTCTGTTGGTCTATGTGTCTTTTTTTTTTTTTTTTTTTTTTTTAAGATTTCACTCATTTATTCATGAGAGACACACACACACACAGAGACAGAGACACAGGCAGAGGGAGAAGCAGGCTCCATGTAGGGAGCCCGACGTGGGACTTAATCCTGGGTCTCCAGGATCACACCCTGAGCCGAAGGCAGTGTTAAACCACTGAGCCACCAGGGCTGCCCTATGTGTCTATTTTTATGCCAGCAGTATACTGTTTTAATTACTACTGCTTTGTGGTATAACTTGAAATCTGGAATTGTAATACCTCTGATTTTGTTTTTCTTTTGCAAGACTGCTTTGGCTATTTGGGGTCTTTGGTGGTTCCATACAAATTTTAGGGTTGTTTGTTCTAGTTCTGTGAAAAATGCTTTGGTTATTTTGTTTTGTTTTGTTTTGTTTTGTTTTTTTTGCTTTGGTTATTTTGATAGGGATTGTTTAAATGTGTAGATTCATTTGTGTAGTATAGACATCTTAACAATATGTTCTTCCAACTCATGAACATGGAATGTCTTTCCATTTCTTTGTGTCATCTTCAATTTCTTTCATCAGTGTTTCATCGTTTTCAGAGTACAGATCTTTCATCTCTTTGGTTAAGTTTATTCCTAGAAATGTTATTATTTTTGGTGCAGTTGTAAATGGGATTGTTTTCTTTTTTTTTTTTAAGATTTTATTAATTTATTCATGATAGACATACAGAGAGAGAGGCAGAGACATAGGCAGAGGAAGAAGCAGGCTCCATGCAGGGAGCCTGATGTGGGACTCGATCCGGGGTCCCCAGGTTCATGCCCTGGGCTGAAGGCGGCGTTAAACCACTGAGCCACCCAGGCTGCCCTAGGCATTGTTCTTAAAGGCTAAGTTTTCTCTCTGTTAAAATTCACAGTACACATTAAATACTTAACAAATAATATTATTCCTAAACTCACTATGTGGCAGTAGTGATGTTCTGAATCATTTATTATGTTGTTATTTGATAATAACTTCTAGTAAATCGGGGCACCTGGGTGATTCAGTGGTTGAGTGTCTGCCTTTGGCTCAGGTCATGATCCTGGGGTCCTGGGATTGAGTCCTGCATCAGGCTTCCTGCGAAAAGCCTGCTTCTTCTTCTGCCTATGTCTCTGCCTCTCTGAGTCTCTCATGAATAAATAAAATCTTTAAAAAAATATCTTCTAATACATCAATGGATAATTCGGGCATTCATTACATTAGAGCATCCTGAACAAAGATGGCACTTCATTTGTAAGGTACATCAATGTATTACTTACTGTGTAAGAAATTGCCCCAAATCTAGCAGATTAAAATAATCAATATTTATTCTCTCATAATTTGCCCCCAAATCTAGCAGATTAAAATAATCAATATTTATTCTCTCATAATTTCTGCTGTGGGTTAAGAATTCAGGAGCAGCTCACCTGGGTGGTTCTGGCTCAGGGTCTTTTATGAGGCTGCAGTTAAGAAGCCAGGGCTGCAGTCATTTTAAGCTGCCTGCTGTCGGGAAACCTCAGTTTCCTCTTTCCTCTTGGCAGGAGGGCTCAGTTTCTTGCTAGTGGACTTTTCCCTCATGCAGCTTGACTGTTCTCATTATTGCAGCTGCCTTTATGGCAGCTGGCTTCTCCCAGAGCAAGTCATCTAAATGAAAGAGCAAGGAAGAAACTATGATGCTTTTTTATGTCCTTATTTTGGAAATCATGTTGTCGCTTTGGCCTCCTGTATCTCTCAAAAGTGAATAACTAAATACAACCCATATTCAAAGGGAGGGCGATTAGTTTCTGCTTTTTAAAAGAGGTGAACTAGGGGTGGTGGAAGGGGAGGAGGGCGGGGGGTGGGGGTGAATGGGTGATGGGCACTGAGGGGGGCACTTGACGGGATGAGCACTGGGTGTTATTCTGTATGTTGGCAATTTGAATACCAATAAAAAATAAATTTATTATTAAAAAATAAAAATAAAAGAGGTGCTATTAAAGGATATGTGCACATATTTTAAAACCCCTGCAACCAATGAGGAAATTTGTGCAGAAAAAGATTTTAAGGATATTTCTGGTATTGTGGACTGAGGAAAGAAAAGTGTTTAGCATGAGTCTCCCTAACTAGGTTTCTGGATACAGATTTCCTACATAAAATCACCCCAACAAATCTATTTTGCCTCAGTTTTCTTCCTAAAATATTGGGTCCACCCCAGGTAAATACATGTTTCAATTATTTAATCATCATAAAATCCTGATCTCATGGAGAAGTATCCCGACTTTCACTGTAAAGGAGTCCCCATTGGGTTTCTCGCTAAAGTCTCTTGGCCATTCAAGGTAAGAATCTTAACTCATATTCTTCTGGAAGCTCAGGGTTAATCTTCATGTCATACAAAGAATATCTCCCTGGCCAAGCTGACTTAGTGTGTTAATTTACTGTGGCTGCTGTAACATATTGCTACAAATTGGGTGAGTTAAAACAACAAAATTTATTCTCTTGCAGTTCTGGAGGCCAGGAGTCTGAAATTGAGGTGTCAGCAAGGTTGCACTTCCTCTAGGGGGGTTGTAGGGGTACGATCTATTTCTGCTTCTTCCAGCTTCTGGTGACTCTTAACATTCCTTGATAGATAGCTGCATCACTCTAGAGTTTGCCTCCATGGTCACATTGCTTCCTTATCTGTGTTATTTTCCTTCATCTCATTTTTTTAATGAAAATAAACTTCATCTTCAAAGTATCAGAATTTAAATTATAAATGTGCAGAGTTTCATCCAAGGTTGTCACCAGTCTCATCCAAGTTTCCACCAAGGGCTCTGAAATTATCAAGGCCTAACAACTATTTTTAAAGACTTTAATGCTTACAATGCATGAATAGGTAATGTGGGCCCATTACAAATTTTACTTTTTAGTCAATTGATCATATTTGATTATTAGGAGCCATTTATAGAAAATTCAATTCAACCAGGTATCTACATAAGGCAATGCAGATAAAGATTTTGCATAGTGAAAACTATGCAACTTTTAGGTATTATTGTCTACATGTAGTCAACACCGCATCTTATTTTATTTTATTTTATTTTTTACTATTTTTTCATTAGCCTCTTTTAAAAAATTGAATTTAAAAAATTTTAAATTTGCATTTATTCTATGCAGAATTTACTCCCAAACTATAAGTTTTTGTTTTTTCAGTTTCTTCTGGGATGTTTTTTTCTTCTGTGCAACCTCCTCTTCCGGTTTAGGAACAATCTGCTCTTTTTCAGTAAGGATAATCTCGATGTGGTAGGGAGAATTCATGTAAGCATTAAAATGACCATGAGCCCTGTAAATTCTATGCAACATCTTGGAGGCTTTGTTCACCTGGATGTGTTCAATGACCAATCTCCATCTAAACCCTTAAGTTCAGCATTACTCTCTGCGTTTTTAAGCATGTACAGTAAAAACTTAGCACTCTTCTTGGGTCACCAACCCTGTGTCCAGCATCACTGTTTGGCTTGGACATATCTACCAATTTCACCACTGTAGTGACAGAATGGCACACACTATTTCTGCAAAGTGATATCTTTCAGATACTTGGTGGCTTTTTGGATATGGATACTCTTGATGGCTTAGGCAGTTTCATGTGTGTTCTTAAAGTGAACACAAAGATTTGAACCTCTTGATTTGCATGATTTTGTAGGGTTTTCTGGGTCAAGTGAATAGCAAACCATTTTCAGAGTTCACCTCAGGTTGCTTAGGGGAAGAGGAAGAGCAGAATTTTAAATTTTTTATAATTGACATACAATATCCTGTTAGTTTCAGATACACATCATGACGATTCAAAAATTCAGTATTTTTTTTTTAAATTTATTTATTTATGATAGTAACAGAGGGAGAGAGAGAGGCAGAGACACAGGCAGAGAGAGAAGCAGGCCCCATGCACCGAGAGCCCGACGTGGGATTCGATCCCGGGTCTCCAGGATCGCGCCCTGAGCCAAAGGCAGGCGCCAAACCGCTGCGCCACCCAGGGATCCCAAAAATTCAGTATTTTGATACATTAGGAGATGATCTCCATGATAAGTCTGGTTGCCACTTGTCACCATACAAACTTGTAATATTATTGACTATATTCTCTATGTTGTACATTACATCCCCATGACTTACTTATTTTATGATTGGAAGTTTGTTCCCCTTAATGCTCTTCACCTATTTCACACACACTCCCGCCTGCAGGTAGCCATCAGTTTGTTTCCTGTATTTATGAATCTGTTTCTGTTTGTTTGTCCACTTGTTTTGTTTTCTTAGATTCCACATACAAGTGAAATCATATGGTATTTGTCTATGTCTGACATATTTTACTTATCACAACATGCTTTAGGCTCATCCACGTTGTTGCAAATGGCAATAATTCATTCTTTCTATGACTGAATAATATCCATTGTACATATGTACCATATCTTCTTTATCCATTCACCTATTAATAGACACCTATTAATAGACACTTAGGTTGCTTCCATATCTTGGTTATTGTAAATAATGCTGCAGTGAGCAGAGGGGTGCATATATCTCTTCAATTGGTGTTTTAATTTTCTTTTTTTCTTTTTTTAAAGATTTAAAGATTTCATCCATCTATCCATGAGAGACACAGAGAGAAAAGCAGAGACATAGGCAGAAGGAGAAGCAGGCTCCATACAGGGAGCCCGATGCAGGACTGGATCCTGGGACTCCAGGATCATGCCCTTGTGCTGAAGGCAGGCGCTAAACTGCTGAGCCACCCAGGGAACCCCAGTGTTTTAATTTTCTGTGGTTCAGTACCCCCAAGAGGAATTACTACATTATGTGGTAGTTTATTTTTAACTTTTTGTGTCACTCTTATAAAGACACTTAGGCCTACTTGGAAAATCTAGGAGAAACTCTTCTCAAAATTCTTAATCATGTACTTTGCCATAGAAGGTAATTTTCAATCTTTCACCATATAAGGTAATATTCATAGGTTCTTAGGATTAGAATATGGTCATATCATTTTGCAGGGTCACCATTCAGCCCATTACACCTAGTCACTATTAATTATCCTTATAGGAGATCCTTATAGCAAAATAGGAGATCCTTAAAATAGCTCCTAAGATATGACCAAAACTTTTCTCTAAAACTTACTATAAATGTGTACTATAATCAAATGTTTGTAAATATATAAATGATTTTCTTGGAAAGTAGGATTTGTGATTCTTTCAAAGGTGTGATGTAAAGTTGAGAAATATTACTACTTAACTTTGTCAAATATTAATAATTTGACTTAGTTTAGAAAAACCGAAACATTACAGATACATTTGAAGTACTTTGTATTCTTTTCCCCTTTTAAATTGTCTTGAATTTGGTATTTTTGTCAGGGAAGTATCTAACACTATTTCTAAATATATACGTAGCTATCACAATATATAGCAATATATAGCATGAATGCCATATATATGTATATATGTGCAATTAAATATATAGCAAATATATACTATGTATGTGATATGTTATACCTTGTTACTTATTTTTTCTCAAGGTTATATTTTTCAGATTTATTAATGTTGATAAGTGTGTGACTTTGTTCTGTGTTTTTTCAGACTGTTGCAAACTATTTGCAGCTCACAGTATCCATTTCATAAGTCCTGAACTAAGTTGGAAAAGAAAAATAGAACAGAGAAAAGAGAATACATCACATGTACTCAGTTTCAGTATAGTTTTGTGAGAATTCTCATTGCATATATATGTGTACTGAGTCATTTGTAAACTATATTTCCAACTATAGGTAAAATATTTGAAAGTTCTAGCCCTAACTCATTCATTTTCACTACTATGTTTCTTTGTATCAGGATACCACAGTTTAGTTAATCATTTTTCCTGTTGATATTTCTTTTTTAAATTTTTTTCCTGTTGATATTTCAATTGTTTCCATTGTTTTATTACTACAAACCACGCTTCAAAATACTGTTAATAATGTCTCCTTGTGCACATGTGCAAGAGTTTCTCTATACTTACAAATGGAATTGCTAGAGTACATGCATCTTCAGTTCTGCTGGATTTGGCTAAATTCCTCTCCATTGTGGAGTTTTCACTAGCAGTATACTTATTCCAGTCATTCTGTATCATTGATATCAGACATTGAAAACATTAATCTGATGGGTATGACATAGCAGGTCATTGTTTTAAATTGTGGTTCTCTAAATATTAATGAAGTCGAGTATGTTTTCTTGTGATTATTAGATATTTGGGTTTCTTCTGTTATGGATTGCCCATTTTTCTCTTGGATTGTTTTTAACTCATTAATTTGTAGTTTGTTATAAAAACTGTGTTTTGATTTGTGTTAACAAATCTTTTGTTAATTAATATAAATTGCAGTATTCTTCATCCAGCCTATGGCTTGTATTTTACTTTAACATATAATTTGATAAACTTACTTTTGATATGTAAAACTGTTTTTTAAAGATTTTATTTATTTTTTCATGAGAGACACACAGAGAGAGGCAGAGACATAGGCAGAGAGAGAAGCAGGCTCCCCATGGGGACCCTGATGTGGGACTCGTTCCCAGGACCCTAGGATCACGCCCTGAGCCAAAGGCAGACGCTCAACTGCTGAGCCACCCAGGCATCCCTATTAAGCTTTTTAATTTTTTTTAATTTTATTTACTTATGATAGTCATACAGAGAGAGAGAGAGAGGCAGAGACATAGGCAGAGGGAGAAGCAGGCTCCATGCACCGGGAGCCCGACGTGGGATTCGATCCTGGGTCTCCAGGATCGCGCCCTGGGCCAAAGGCAGGTGCCAAACCGCTGCGCCACCCGGGGATCCCTATTAAGCTTTTTAAAACAGTTTGTCCTCTTTATGTATTTTTGTCTTATTTTTAAAAATCCTTCCTCTCTGAGGAATAATAATTTTTCTATGTAATTTTTATAAATAAAAAAAATTCATTTTCACATTTCCTTTTTAAATTTTTCTGGAACTTTTAAAATTTTTTTAAAAAAGATTATTTATTTGAAGGAGAAAGAAAAAGAGAGAGAGAATGCAGGGGGCAGGAACAGAGGGAGAGGGAAACTTAAGCAGACTTTGCTGAATGCTGAGTGGAGGTGGGGCTCAATGTCATGAGGGCCTGAGCTGAAACCAAGAGTCCCTTGAGCTGAAACCAACAGTTGGATGCTTAACTGACTGTGCCACCCAGGTGCCCCTGGAATTTATTTTTGTGTTTGTCGTAAGCAAGGTAGATTCACCATGAAATGAGTGAAACTTAAGCTTCAGGGACTGTTACTTGCACAAGTCCTTTCTAAGGGCCTGGAAAGAAGCCCAAGTAATGTGTTCATTAGGGGTTGTATATTTTTACAAAATTTGCAGAAGTGAAATATTTTGCTATTTTTTTTCCTAAGTAGGGATCCCCAAATTATAAGTTTCAGACTCTATAAAACTTGGACTTTGTCCTCGGGCAGAGGTAGGAGTCTAATTTTAAATTTTTTCCCTATGGATAATAATTGCTCCAGTACCAATTATTGATATTTGCAAACACTTTGCCATTGATTTGTAATGCTACTTCTGTCATACATCAAGTTTCCATAAATGGGGAGCTTTATTTCTGGCCTCTTTTATTCAGTCCTGTTGGTATACTTGACCATCCTCCAGTTTACTTGGATCTAGTAGCAGTTAGTAGGACTGTTTCTGTCCTCAGATAGGGTTTTAAATTAGGCTAGTCCATTTGTGGTAGCATCCTTTTATTTCAATGAAAATTACGAACAGGAAGTCAGGCTTATGTCAGTGGAAACAGTACAGTGTTCTGAGATTGGGTAGACCTTGAACTCTGCCTAGTTCTCCTAGTTTCTGACCATTAGTATGATGGGAATCATACTACTTTTCTAATAGAAAGTAACATGAAAAAGTCATCTGTAGTTGATAACTCCTCCTTAAGCCTTGACTGATTTTCTCATAGAGTTCTAAATGATTTTTCCACATTCCACAGCACTTTGTACATATTTCACTTAGTCATATAGTAGGTTAGTCACTTATCTTCGTAATTCCAATGAAAATGAGCTCCTTCCATGTAGGCACACCTTAGTGCCTAGCAGGGTGTAAGCCACATAGTAGGCATTCAAAAAATGTCTTTGAGTTCTGAGTACATTCAGAATGCCAGACTAATATGTTTAAACAATTTGAAGCAACCATTATTGTTGATTTCCTATCAGTTGGACTTTTTATGAACTATTCTGTGCCCAGCTTTCAAGTGAGATAACATCTTCATGACTTGGACAGATACTTGTTTACAGTTAACTCTGAGGCTACATTAAAAAATCTTTATGTGATATAACTGTTTAGGAAGCTAGTCAGTTGTATTTTGTGCAGCTACTTCATATGTAGTATTCTCTACCCAGAAAACTTCTTTTGTTGTTACTATTATTATAGAAATTAATTTTTTTTCCGTTTGTTTCTTTCCTTCTCAAAAGGGAAGAAATGGAGACTTAAAGTTTTAAGAGTTGGGTTGATTGGCTATGATGATACGTAGTTCACTTAAGCTTTCTGTGTCTGAGCTTCCTCATCTTGCCATAATTTCGTTCTAAAAATAATAAGATACAACACGTAAAGATTATTTAGTAAGTCAGTAATTGTCTAGATAAGTATATTTTAAAATTTAATCAAATAATTATTTAATGAGTAAATCAAATTACAATCTTAATGTTCCTGAAGTAACAAAGTTGAATAGATTAAGTTAATCTCAAGTCTATTATTTATTTACCTTTGTGTTACTTAACACTTACTGCTATAACAGATAAACCCCGAAATCTTAGTGATATAAATAGTAGTTTATTTCTCAATCGTGCAAAACTTTAATGGATGCTACTAATCAGCACTTTGTGTTTCTCTAGGCAATGATTCACAGACTTGCTATTTTTTTTTGTCCTTGGCATCTCTGTGGACATTGGGAGTCCTCTGTTTCATTCTATTTGTCTAGCTTGGGATGGGGCAAAGAGTAAGGCTGTTGCATGGAAGGATTTTATGAGCCAGGCCTATACCTTCATCACTTCTATCCACAGTCAGATGATTAGAACTCAATTATTTCACAACACTTGACTGCAAGAGAGTCTGAATAATAATCTAGTCATGTGCACAGGAAACAAAGGAAAATAGATTTATTGAATAATTGTTAAAGTCAATTACTGCCACAGCCTATTAAATACCACAGAATATGCAAAGTGCTAGGATTACAAATCCTTGTACTTGAAGATCACATAATATGCTATACACAATAGAAAAATAATAAAACAGGGGTGCCTGGGTGGCTCAGTCAAGGGGTCATGGATGGAGCCCCACGCTGGGCTCCTTGCTCTGCAGGGAGTTTAGTTCTCCCTCTGCCCCTCCCCCCCGCTCATGCGTGGGCTCTCTCTCTCAAATAAAGCCTAAAAAAAAAAAAAAGAAAGAAAAAATAAATAATAAATACAATAAACATAAATAAGTAATAAAGCCTTTCTCTAACTTTTCAGTCTTTTAACCACCACCCAAGCATTTAAAAACTTTGCCTGATACTTTTGGTTTCTGGCACAACCAGAAATAGCTTAGAAGTTGCTGCTCCATCTTAACAAGTAAAAAGCTGAACAAACTGAAATATCACTAACTTTCCTTAGATCCATCAGGGAAGTAAGGCCACAGGGAAACCATGGCTCCCAAAACTGGAGAGATGGATGAATACAAAGAATCACAACTTATTGCAACAGAAATCTATGAGCGGAAACCTGCTAGGGAATCAGTGTCAGCAAGGAAAACCTAAATTGTTATTGACAAATTGCTGAAGGCTCAGTGTGGACAAGTCTGAGAGTTAAATACCTCAAGGGGACCCAGTCATAGGGAGGTCGCCACATTTTTGTGAGATTTATCTCAAGGAGCTCTTCCAGGTTCTGAGTGAAGATCAGAGAAAAATTCCCCTGTGCTTCTGGCAGAGGGAGAACAACAACAAAAAGCCATTTTGAAATATACCAGAGCATTTTTTCTTTTTAACAAGGCCTTCCATCAGGAGAAACTACTATAGTTTCCTTTATACCAGAGCCTAAACTGTTGGTGTTTTATCAGAGCCAACAGGTGATGGGAAATATATAACTCCAGCTTCCTTTAGCCTTTCCTGTAGGGGAACAGAATATCCAACTCCAGACCCCTCTAGAGTGGATCAAAAAACAACTATATGTTGTCTACAAGAAACCCATTTTAAATACAAAGACAGATACAGATTAAAAGTACATGGATAGAGAAAAATATGCCATGCTAACTAACACTGATCAAAAGAAAGCAGGAATAGCTTTATTAATTTCAGAGAAGACTTAAAAGCCAAGAAAGTAATCAGGGATGAAAAGGGGCATTACATAATGATAAAGGAATCAGTTCTCCAAGAAGATAACAAATCTTAATGTGTATACACCTAAAAACAGAGTATCAAACTATGTGAGGCAACACCTAATAGAACTGTAAAGAGAAACAGATGCACCTAAACATAGCCAACTGGTCTTTGAAAAAGGAGCCTAGGCAACACTACGGAGCAAAGATAATCTTTTCAACAAATCATGCTGAAGCAACTGGACATCCACATGCAAAAAAATAAATCTAAACATAGGTCTCATACCATTCACAAAAATTAAAACAAATTGCATTCAAACCTAAATGTAAAACATGAAATAATAAAACCCCTAGAAGATAATAGGAAGAAACCCAGGTGACCTTGGTTATGGCAAAGACACAGGCAGACTATGTGAAAACGGTGATTTGAAAAATGCCTGGGATGCAAGAAGAGAGATTATTCACTGTCTGAGAGTGCTTACCTGAGAGCTGCAAGCAAGGAAACCCCTCTCTTGGGAAAAGAAGCTGGCTGGTGCCATTTGCCTCCACCACCCCTCAGCATAACCAACTTCAGTAAACAGCACAGTGCCAACACTGCTGTTGGCCTAACCTGCTTATACCAAGTCTTGCCCACTTGCACTCTGCTGATATTGTTTTTCTCGGGCAAGGGTGCCTAAGGCCCAGCACAGTGGGCTCCTTCCTTAGAAGATCAGCAGAAACCCCTGCACATACCATGTCTCCTGACCAGAGTTCTGCAAGGCTTCAGTTCTAGTGGAAGTAGCATCAGGTCTCATTTAATAAGCAGACCAGAGAACACCTAGTTAAAACTTGCCACATTTGGGCCAAGGTCCAAAAACTGCTCACTGCAGGCAAGGAGAGCCTCTGCAGATGACTGGCCTGAGGGACAGAGCAGCCCACACACAGGAGCAGAGTATATGCAGCACACACCACAGACACTCCCTGAAGTGCCAGACCTTGGACACTATATAACCTCTTCTTCATAGAGCCATTACTCTCAGGAGCAGGAAACACAGCTGGCTTTTCAAACACATCGAAGAAGACAAGAGACTTAGACAGAATGCTAAGACAAAGGAATTCATCCCAAAGAAAGAATAAGAAAAGGTCATGGTCAGAGATCTAATTGAAACACATATAAGTAATATGCCTGATGGAGAATTTAATGCAACAAACAAAAGGATACTTACTGGGCTTTAGAAAAGCATGAAAGACATCAGAGATACCCTTACCATGGAGCTAAAAGAGTTAAAAAACAGGCAGAAATAAAAAAAATGCAATAACTGAGATTTGAAACGACTGAATGTAATGACCACAAGAATGGAAGAAGCAGAGGAACGAATATGTGATATAGAAAATAGAATCATGATGGGGATCCCTGGGTTGCTCAGTGGGTTTGGCTCCTGCCTTCGGCCCAAGGTGTGATCCTGGAGTTCCAGGATCGAGTCCCACATTGGGCTCCCTGCATGGAGCCTGCTTCTTCATCTACCTGTGTCTCTGCCTCTCTCTCTCTCTGTGTCTCTCATGAATAAATAAAATCTTAAAAAAAAAAAAAGAAAATAGAATCATGGAAAATAATGAAACTGAACAAAAGAGAGAAAGAATTATGGATCATGAGAATAGACTCTGATTCCATCAAATGTAAAAACGTTCATATTATAGGAGTCCCAGAAGAGAGAGAAAAAGGGGCAGACGGTTTATTTGAGGAAATTATAGCTGAAAACTTGCCTAATTTGGAGAAGGAAACAGACATCCAAATCCAGGAGGCACAGAGAATTCACATGAAAATCAACAAAAGCAGACCAACACCAAGACATGTTGTAGTTAAATCTGCAAAATATAGTGATAAAGAAAAAATCC